>NC_092158.1:34259579-34484579 GCF_045791955.1 Oncorhynchus clarkii lewisi
CAAACACCATTGTAAATACAACCCATATTTATGTTGATTTATTTTCCCTTTTGTACTTTAACTATTTGCACATTGTTACATACTGTATATAGACATAATATGACATTTGACATTTCTTAATTATTTTGGAACTTCTGTGAGTGTAACATTTACTGTACATTTTATTGTTTAATTCACTTACTTCACTTGCTTTGGCAATGTTAACATATGTTCCCCATGCCAATAAAGCCCTTAAATTGATTTGAATTGAGAGAGTGAATGAGAGATATGTAAATAAACACAATGCCTAGACGGAGAATCAGAGGCGGTCACAAATCTTTATCTACAGTACAGCAAGGCTCCCAGGCTCACAGCAGGGGAGCAGTGTCACAGAAGCAAAGCTAGTAAAGACTGACAGAAGAATACAGCCTCTGGATAGACATGGACGGCAGGAGTCTATTGATGCAGGAATAGACCCATATCTCCCAGCCATGCTGACCTAAACAAATAAAATACTTCTAATCTCAGTGTGAAATCTGTTCACTGCATCTGATTTGATCTGATATTGAAATCCAGCAGACTTTCCCTGGGTATTACACATCCAGATCATCATACATCATATTTCCGTTTAAAGCCCAAATTCAAGGTACTGCTCGTCGCACACTGGTGACATTCTAACTACACAAAGTAAATGGTGTGCGTGCAGATTTCCCCTGACAGCCTGTCAGTCGCTATTAACACGTGAACACTTTATCTCCAGATATCGTCTCATGCACTTTTAAGTGCGATCAATTGACTTTGCGTGTAAGCACCTTGATCTAGTATCACAGACTGATGCATCTGTGAGTGAGTGCCTGGGCCTCTCTCACTCTCTGTGTATCTCAGCAGCAGTGCTCACCGCAGCAGCACATGAATAGTTTTGCATACATTTTTCTCAGCGAAGCCAACACTAAAATTGTAATGCTGTGCGGATGCTGTGCCCCCCCCCACCTCTCTCAGGAAGCCGAAGCCATCCAAATGCCACTACCATTACAGATGAGGCCTTTGCTTCTTTACGACCAAACTCATCACTGACACATTTTTTTTTATCTGACATTTGACTTTTTTGTTCAAGTAATTGCTTAAGCCTTGGCTGGTGGTACATACTTCAGAAAAAGACCCAGAGGTATGTTTTGTTAAAGGTTGTAAAATGATATAGACACGAAAGAATATTGAATACAATACATATTTAAGGAATTACAGAACCGGGTCATGCTTTTTGAATTTCAATTTCAACTTCAGGGGCTGCTATGTCTTTAATTTAATTTGAAATCAATACAATATCAATATTTCTCAGTGTTTTAGAATGAGTTGCTTATTATTTCTCAAAATATTACCGATGCCACCACTCATTGATTCTCCGCTGGGTGTGGTCTCAATCAAATGATCCATAGCCTATAGGGCCGATTCCACGCCAGTGGGAGCTGAAAATATTTTTGGTACCTCAGATTCTTATTATTTTTAAATTTTACCCCTTTTTCGTGGTATCCAATTGTTGTAGTAGCTACTATCTTGTCTCATCGCTACAACTCCCGTACGGGCTCGGGAGAGACGAAGGCTGAATGTCATGCGTCCTCCGATACACAACCCAACCAGCCGTACTGCTTCTTAACACAGCGCACGTCCAACCCGGAAGCCAGCCGCACCAATGTGTCGGAGGCTACACCGTGCACCTAGCAACCTTGGTTAGCGCGCACTGCGCTCGGCCCGCCACAGGAGTCGCTGGTGCGCGATGAGACAAGGAGATCCCTACCGACCAATCCCTCCCTAACCCGGACGACGCTAGGCCAATTGTGCGTCGCCCCACGGACCTCCCGGTCGCGGCCGGCTACGACAGAGCCTGGGCGCGAACCCAGGGACTCTGATGGCACAGCTGGCGCTGCAGTACAGCGTCCTTAACCACTGCGCCACCCGGGAGGCCCGGTACCTCAGATTCTGGCAATTCTCACATAGAAACTTCATTGGGTGGAAGGACATTTGTATCACAAACCATTTTTGAGATAATCTGGTTGAAAGAGACCATTTTAGTCCCTTTTTAGAGGTTAACAAAGGTTAGCAAAAGACATAGCCTGATGACAAAAACTTTACTCATGGTCACTCCCACTAAGGCCAATTTTGAATGGCTGATATCCTAGTGTAACGCTGGGAGTTGAGACGCAGGTGCATGGGGTGAGTTTAATAATACAAGAAACATGGAATGATACAAAAGAGTAGCGTCGGGATATTAAAGACATAACCAATACTGCCTGGGGAATGGAACCAAGGGAGTGACAGATATAGGGGAGGTAATCAGTGAAGTGATGGAGTCTGATGGAGTTTGTATGCGGTGCGCTGTCCTCAGATAATCGCATGGTGTGTTTCGCCGTAAAGCCTTTTTGAAATCTGACAGCGGCTGTATTAACTTTATGAAAGTTGAATATTGATATTTCTGTAGTTTGAATTTCGCACTCTGCAATTTCACCGGATGTTGGCCAAGTGGGACGCTACCGTCCCACCTGCCAATAAGACGTTAAGCAGGGGACCAGGAACAACCAGAGAAGGGAGACATGAAAGGAAGGTATGATACAGTAGTCACTGTGGAGCTGTAATCTATACGTCACCATGTTGACCCTTCGGAGAACCTTGAAAGGCCCCACAAACTGGGGGCTCAGCTTCTTGCAGGGCAGGTGGAGTGAGAGGTTCCTGTTTAAGGTGGAGTGAAAGACGTGATCAACACGATGGAACAAGGGAGCCTCCCTGTGGTGGCGATCCGCCTGCTCCTTCTGACGGTGGATGATGTGCTGGAGTCTCACCTGGGCGTCGCTCCACACTTCTGCATGCCTGAACCACTCATCCACTGCAAGAGCTTCGGTCTGGCCCTGCGTCCACAGAACAAGGGCCGGCTGATAACCCATAACACACTGGAAGAAAATCAGCCCAGTGGAAGAGTGATGTAACAAATTCTGGGCGCACTCCACACAGGGAAGGAATCAGGTGGCTCTTCAGGAACCTGCCCAGCTCCTGGTTCATCCCCTCCACCTCCCCGTTAGACCGTGACCCCGAGCTTCTCCATGAAGGTTCTCCATACCGTGATGTGAATTGGGGGACACGGTCGGAGACAATGTCCTCTGGAAGGCCATAATGCCGGAAGACCTGCTGGAACAGTGCCTCAGTGACATGGAGAGCAATAGGGAGACCAGCGAGTGATAAAATGAATGGTGGTGAAAATTGTCAGAGGCGAGATCAGTGCCAGAATCAATGGATAGATGAGACCAGGAACTCTGAGGCACGGGAAGCATAAGGAGTTTCCCTTCTGGAGTGTGCCAGGGGGATTTAGTTTGGGCACACACAGAACCGGAGTTGACATAGCGAATAATGTCCTGTGCCAAAGTGGTTCACCAATACTTTTCGGAGAGAGATTGAATAGTATGGGTGATCCCTGGATGTTCCAAATCAAATTTTATTGGTCACATACACATGGTTAGCAGATGTTAATGTGAGTGTAGCGAAATGCTTGTGCGTCTAGTTCCGATCATGCAGTAATATCTAACAAGTAATCTAACCATTTCACAACAACTGCCTTATACACACAAGTGTAAAGGAATGAATAAGAATATGTACATATAAATATATGGATGAGCATTGGCCAAACGGCAAGATGCAGTAGATGGTATCGAGTACAATATATACATATGAGATGAGTAATGTAGGGTATGTAAACACTATATAAAGTGACTAGTGATACATTTATTACATCCAATTTTTTATTATTAAAGTGGCTAGAGATTTGAGTCAGTATGTTGGCAGCAGCCACTCAATGTTAGTGATGGCTGTTTAACAGTCTGATGGCCTTGAGATAGAAGCTGTTTGTCAGTCTCTCAGTCCCAGCTTTGATGCACCTGTACTGACCTCTCCTTCTGGATGATAGCGGGGTGAACAGGCAGTGGCTCGGGTGGTTGTTGTCCTTGATTATCTTTATGGCCTTCCTGTGACATCGGGTGGTGTAGGTGTCCTGGAGGGCAGGTAGTTTGCCCCCGGTTATGCGTTGTGCAGACCTCACTACCCTCTGGAGAGCCTTGCGGTTGTGGGTGGAGCAGATGCCGTACCAGGCAGTGATAAAGCCCAACAGGATGCTCTCGATTGTGCATCTGTAAAAGTTTGTGAGTGCTTTTGATGACAAGCCAAATTTCTTCAGCCTCCTGAGGTTGAAGAGGCGCTGTTGCGCCTTCTTCACCATGCTGCCTGTGTAGGTGGACCATTTCAGTTTGTCCGTGATGAGCTTAAAACTTTCCACCTTCTCCACTACTGTCCCGTCGATGTGGATAGGGGGGTGCTCCCTCTGCTGTTTCCTGAAGTTCACGATCATCTCCTTTGTTTTGTTGATGTTCAGTGTGAGGTTATTTTCCTGACACCACACTCTGAGGGCCCTCATCTCCTCCCTGTAGGCTGTCTTGTCATTGTTGGTAATCAAGCCTACCACTGTAGTGTCTTCTGAAAACTGATGATTGGGTTGGAGGCGTGCATGGCCACGCAGTCATGAGTGAACAGGGAGTACAGGAGAGGGCTGAGAACACACCCTTGTGGGGCCTCAGTGTTGAGGATCAGCGGGGTGGAGATGTTGTTTCCTCACCACCTTGGGGCGGCCCGTCAGAAAGTCCAGGACCCAGTTGCACAGGGTGGGGTCAAGACCCAGGATCTCGAGCTTGATGACGAGTTTGGAGGGTTCTATGGTGTTAAATGGGGTTAACACGGGTTAAATGTTTAACTCACGTTGGCTGTGGTGAAGGAGAGGCTGCATGTTTTGGTAGCGGGCCGTGTCGGTGGCACTGTATTGTTCTCAAAGCGATCAAATAAGTTTTTCAGTTTGTCTGGGAGCAAGACATCCGGGCTGGTTTTCTTTTTGTAGTCCGTGATTGACTGTAGACCCTGCCACATACCTCTCGTTACTGAGCCGTTGAATTGCGACTCTACTTTGTCTCTATACTGACGCTTAGCTTGTTTGATTGCCTTGCGGAGGGAATAGCTACACTGTTTGTATTCGGTCATGTTTCCGGTCACCTTTCCCTGGATCCCTGGATATTTCGCGACGACAGCTGTGTGCATCCAGATCAGCAGCCGATCCCTTATCCCGTGGGAACGTAGAAGTGCTCAGGAGGACAGGTAGTGGGTCCGGATTCCCTCTCCAGAGCCTGACGAATGTCTACATCTATGTCCCAGACCACAGGGGCTACAACTCGAGAGGGGACGGGAAAGCAGGTCCTCCAGCATTCGGGTGCCCAGTCCGTGATTCTCATCCTCGACCATGAGATGGTGGGTGGGGTTATGGCGTTGGAGCCATGGGAGGCCAAGGATGATCTTGTGTGCTGGTGCACTAATGATGAAGAAAATAATGTTTTCCTGATGAAAAGACTCCACGGTGAAGGTGAGTGGTGTGGTGATGTGTGTGATGGTTCCGGATCCTAGTGGCCGGTTCCCAAGGGCTTGAACTGGAAACAGAGAAGAGAGCGGGTATGAGGTGATGTTCAGAGAGGAGGCAAGGGTATGGTCAATAAAGTTCTCCACGGCACCGGAATCCACTAGCGCTGTAGAAACAGTACATGAAGGATTGCCAGCTAGTGTGAGCGACACTAAAAAGGGTTTGTCAGAAAAGGATGAGATACTCACACCGGCCCCAGAAGGTGGAAGATCACGTGGCCGTTCCTCTGCTCTTGTGGATACCAAGTTGGGACATACTGGACACTGCTGAAGCTGGTGCCAACCTTGACCACAATAGGGACAGAGCCCCAGCTGTTACCGTCTGCATCGCTCAGTCGCAGGGAGGAGTGTGACACCTTCCTCCATGGGCTCAGGCTCCGATCCAGAGTGGTCACTGAGGGAGGGATAGAAGCGATAAGGGTACCAACGCTCCTGAAGTAGGTTATCCAGATGGATGGCCATTGCGATGAGTGCGTCCAAAGAGAGGTTGTCATCTCCAAATGCCAGTTCTGTCTGGACCTTCTCGCGTAGTCCTCTTCTGAATAGATTACTCCAGCACTCCAGCCGCTTGATGTGGCTAGTGTCCGGAATATGAGCGCATACTCGGCAGTGGTCTGATCATCCTACCGTAGTTGGAGTAGGCTCTCATCCCCTCCCCCCTCTGCCCTCCGGTGGATGATCAAAGACAGAACAGAGCCACGGACCCCTCGTACGTAGCCAGCTCCTCCTCTCCTCTCTCCCAGACGGCCGTAGCCCACTCCAACCCAGTTGTGCCAGCTGGTCATGGTGCTGACGAAGTAGGTATCCCTGTTTGTTGACCGTCTGGGAGATGTCCTGATTTCATGCTGCTTCCATTTGTCAAGGTAGTATTCCGTAACAGAGACCCTGGGAGTCGAGAAGCATGGGGTGAGTTTAATAATATAAGAAACATGGAACGATACAGAACAAGAGTAGCGTCGGGACATGAAATACATAACCAATAGTGCCTGGGGAATGGAACTAAGGGAGTGTCAGATATAGGGGAGGTAATCAGGGAAGTGATGAGGCAAAGGTGCGTGTAACGATGGTGCCAGGTGTGCGTAGTAATGATTGCCAGAGCCAGTGTTTAGTAAACCGGTGGAGTCGAGCGCTGGAGAGGGGGAGCGGGAGTAGACATGACACCCAGGCTTATACAGTGCCTTCTGAAAGTATTCACACCCCTTTACTTTTTCCACATTTTGTTGTGTTACAGCCTGAAAATAAAATGAATTAAATGTAGATGTTTTTGTCACTGGCCTACACACAATACCCCATTATGCCAAAGTGGAATACATTTTTTTATTCTTACAAATGTATTAAAAATAAAAGGCTGAAATATCTTCAGTCAATAAGAATTCAATGCCGTTGTTATGGCAAGCCTAAATAAGTTCAGGAGTAAAAATGTGCTTAACAAGTCATATAATAAGTTGAATGGACTTACTCTGTGTGCAATAATAGTGTTTAAAATTATTTTTTATAACTACATCATCTCTGTACCCTACACATACAATTATCTGTAAGGTCCTTCATTCGAGCAGGACATTTCAAACACAAATTCAACCACAAACACCAGGGAGGTTTTTCTATGACACGCAAAGAAGGGCACCTATTGGTAGATGGGTCAAAATAAAGCAGACATTGAATATCCGTTTGAGCATCGTGAAGCTATTAATTACACTTTGGATGATTTATCAATACATCCAGTCACTTCAAAAATACAGGCATCCTTCCTAACTCAGTTGCCGTGGAGGAAGAAAACCATTCAGGGATTTCCCCATGAGGCTGGTGGTGACTTTAGAACAGTTACAGAGTTTAGGGATTTCCCCATGAGGCCAGTGGTTACAGAGTTTAATGGCTGTGATAGGAGAAAACTGAGGATGAATCAACAACATGGTAGTTACTCCACAATACTAAGTGAAAAGAAGGAGGCCTGTACAGAATACAAATATTCCAAAACATGCCTCCTGTTTGCAACAATGCACTAAAGTAACACTGAAAAAAGTGGCAAAGCAATTAACTTTTTCTTGTGAATACAAAGTGTTCAATACAACACATTACCGTGTACCACTCTCCATATTTTCAAGCATAGCGGTGGATGAATCATGTTATGGGTATGCTTGTAATCGTTAAGAACTGGGGAGTTTTTCATGATATAAAAAAAAGGAATGGAGCTCAGCGGAGGAAAAATCCTTGAGGAAAACATGGTTCAGTCTGCTTTCCAACAGACGCTGGGAGATGAATTAACCTGAAACACAAGGCCAAATCTACACCGGAGTTGCTTACCAAGAAAACAGTGAATGTTCCTGAGTGGTTGAATTGCAGTTTTGACTCAAATCTGCTTCAAAATCTATAACAAGACTTGAAAATGGTTGTCTAGCAATGATCAACAACCAATATGACAGCGCTTGAATTTTGAAAAGAATAATGGGTACATATTACACAAATCCAGGTGTGCAAAGATCTTAGAGACTTACACAGAAAGACTCACAGCTGTAATCGCTGCCAAAGGAGATTCTATCATGAAAAGTATTGGGTGTGAATACTTATGTACAGTGCCTTGCGAAAGTATTCGACCCACTTGAACTTTGCGACCTTTTGCCACATTTCAGGCTTCAAACATAAAGATATAAAACTGTATTTTTTTGTGAAGAATCAACAACAAGTGGGACACAATCATGAAGTGGAACGACATTTATTGGATATTTCAAACTTTTTTAACAAATCAAAAACTGAAAAATTGGGCGTGCAAAATTATTCAGCCCCCTTAAGTTAATACTTTGTAGCGCCACCTTTTGCTGCGATTACAGCTGTAAGTCGCTTGGGGTATGTCTCTATCAGTTTTGCACATCGAGAGACTGAAATTATTTCCCATTCCTCCTTGCAAAACAGCTCGAGCTCAGTGAGGTTGGATGGAGAGCATTTGTGAACAGCAGTTTTCAGTTCTTTCCACAGATTCTCGATTGGATTCAGGTCTGGACTTTGACTTGGCCATTCAAACACCTGGATATGTTTATTTTTGAACCATTCCATTGTAGATTTTGCTTTATGTTTTGGATCATTGTCTTGTTGGAAGACAAATCTCCGTCCCAGTCTCAGGTCTTTTGCAGACTCCATCAGGTTTTCTTCCAGAATGGTCCTGTATTTGGCTCCATCCATCTTCCCATCAATTTTAACCATCTTCTCTGTCCCTGCTGAAGAAAAGCAGGCCCAAACCATGATGCTGCCACCACCATGTTTGACAGTGGGGATGGTGTGTTCAGTGTGATGAGCTGTGTTGCTTTTACGCCAAACATAACGTTTTGCATTGTTGCCAAAAAGTTCAATTTTGGTTTCATCTGACCAGAGCACCTTCTTCCACATGTTTGGTGTGTCTCCCAGGTGGCTTGTGGCAAACTTTAAACAACACTTTTTATGGATATCTTTAAGAAATGGCTTTCTTCTTGCCACTCTTCCATAAAGGCCAGATTTGTGCAATATACGACTGATTGTTGTCCTATGGACAGAGTCTCCCACCTCAGCTGTAGATCTCTGCAGT
The DNA here is from genome assembly GCF_045791955.1 of Oncorhynchus clarkii lewisi. Classification (NCBI taxonomy): domain Eukaryota; kingdom Metazoa; phylum Chordata; class Actinopteri; order Salmoniformes; family Salmonidae; genus Oncorhynchus; species Oncorhynchus clarkii. Next base: position 34,268,605 of record NC_092158.1, read on the forward strand.
TCATCCAGAGTGATCATGGGCCTCTTGGCTGCATCTCTGATCAGTCTTCTCCTTGTATGAGCTGAAAGTTTAGAGGGACGGCCAGGTCTTGGTAGATTTGCAGTGGTCTGATACTCCTTCCATTTCAATATTATCGCTTGCACAGTGCTCCTTGGGATGTTTAAAGCTTGGGAAATATTTTTGTATCCAAATCCGGCTTTAAACTTCTTCAAAACAGTATCTCGGACCTGCCTGGTGTGTTCCTTGTTCTTCATGAAGCTCTCTGCGCTTTTGACGGACCTCTGAGACTATCACAGTGCAGGTGCATTTATACGGAGACTTGATTACACACAGGTGGATTGTATTTATCATCATTTGTCATTTAGGTCAACATTGGATCATTCAGAGATCCTCACTGAACTTCTGGAGAGAGTTTGCTGCACTGAAAGTAAAGGGGCTGAATAATTTTGCACGCCCAATTTTTCAGTTTTTGATTTGTTAAAAAAGTTTGAAATATCCAATAAATGTCGTTCCACTTCATGATTGTGTCCCACTTGTTGTTGATTCTTCACAAAAAATACAGTTTTATATCTTTATGTTTGAAGCCTGAAATATGGCCAAAGGTCGCAAAGTTCAAGGGGGCCGAAGGCACTGTAAATGATATATTTCTATATTGAATTTTTTTTTAAATTGCAAAAATGTCAAAAACATGTTTTCATTATGGGGTATTGTGTGTAGATGGAATTTTGAAATCCGGCTGTAACAGAACAAATTGTGGAATAAGTCAAGGGATATTCTGAAGGCACTGAACGTGCTGTGTGCGCAATAGCCTGTGGATGACGTTTAACCAAGAAACACTTACCATGATGAAAGCCCACAATATAAGGAAATTGAAAGTGGATTTCTTCTAGAACCAAATGACATGTCCTCAGTACACAAACACGCACACAACAATATAACGAGCCATACCAATATAACATCCACCCACGCCCCCGCTGAAAGATCAGAAACAAAATGTTGGCACCATTGTAAGAGGTTGTAATCAAGTCCTGGTCTCCAGCATGGGAACAGAAGAGGAATACCTAGTGCAGTAGTCTCAGGTAGGACTACTATAAATCATCTTAGCTCTAACACAAACACACACACAAATGTCCATCAACCCATCTAAACACCTCTCACAACCTATGACAACCTGCGGATCATGAGAAAACCTTCAGAAATCAGCAGAACATTTAACCTTTTATTTATTTATTGACACTTTATGTAGTGTCCTGTAATACTTAGTTTGAAGCAGGGGTTGGAACCGGTTCAAGGAACAGAATTGGAAACCGGAAAATAATGAAACAAAAGTGATCCAACTGTCATTTTAAAAGCATTATTAACGTTATTTTACGTTCCAGGCTTCCACAACCAAATGCAACAAAGTGCCTATGCTAAGCCCTCACTCTATCCCTCAGAAATGTATTCCAGTGTCTGCCTGTGTGTGTTTAGGCTACCTGTCCCTCCCCCATCTGAAGCATAGTACTGACTTACAAGCTTGATTCAGAAGATAGGGAGAGAGATTTTTTATTGGCTAATGAAGAAGGGATAAACTTTTTGCAAGCATTATTATTACAGCATTATTTTCTATTATTTTATAATATGAAGAATAAAATTGAACATAACTGAATAAAATATAAATAATATTTGTTCCCAACAATTTGAGGGAGTGTGCACATCTGTAAGCACGGAAAACACCATTATCAAAAGTGACGGCAAATGCGATTATGAATGTAATGCTTTTATTATAAAGGTGCATTTTTATGGGGAAAATGATTATGTATGCCAGTTAGCCTCTACACTCCTTGTAAAGTGGATGAATCTGCTTAATTTTAAGAAGTTATTTGGCCACTTTTGTTGTGATTCAAACCTTATCTAAACATATAGGCCTATGGGCTAGGTTACGTGATGTGTGTGACTATGATAAAAAAATAAGTAGTTTTTTGCCTGAAGCTGGGCATCATTCTCAAGTGATAATAAATAATTCAAGTGATAGGCTAATATTGTCACCCATCAGACTATTCTTGATTTAATCCTGTCTTTACATGTACTAAATAATATATTTGTTAATATATTTGTTTTGATTTAGAGTGGACAATTATCAGGCACCTGTATCGAAACAGGGGCAGCGGGAAAAAATACATGTCATCTATGCACTTAAATAGCGAATGGAAGATGCTTTCGCATGGTTCATTTTCATGCCAGCCGGGCAGGCTATACTCCTGCTGTAAAGATAAGCAATGTGCTTAATATGATGAAAGTTGAGACATAAATATAGTAGGCCTAGCTTATAGAAAGCTGATGGGAACCTCCTCTTTTTAATAGAGGCCATCACACTATTTTCTCGCGCAATTGCATAGCCGATAGAAATGTTGCGCAACATGACTAAACGGTCACGTGGAATTTGACTGCCTTCATGACTGCCGGTGTGGCAGTAATACGGTCACCGGTGTGGCGGTAATACGGTGGCCGGTGTGGCGGTAATAAGGTCACCGCAACATCCCTAGTAACAACTTGTTTTGAAGAATCCTGTTACCTGTAAAAGGAAATATCAAAACGCTGTAAATGGGTTATGTACTCAGGAATTGCATTTTTTTGTATTTATTAAAAAACATTGTTATAGGTAAAATAAAGGAGTAAGGTTCTCAAAACTAGTTGTTATGCACATCTGGTTACAATTGTATGCACGTGTTCAGTGCGTGATATTGGAAATATGTATCGGATGCATATAGCTTAATTGACAGGCCCTCATTGGGTGTTGGCCAGGGTATTCAAGTGTGCTACCTTTGAGCGGGTGCAAATGAACTCAGATTGGAACCGGTTATGTTGTATCCTCTGTCATGATGGAAATAAACCGTCTTCGTGATGTTAATGCTAGGCAGTTTACTTTGGGCACGTCAGTCAAGCGGATATTGAGATAAAAGGACCCTAGCTTGAAGAAGTTAATGCTTTATACTGTCGAGTTTCTCTTTGCAATAACTAAAAAGAACCTGCTTCCTTTAACCGGGATGCAACAATCACACAGTAATCCAAAACTGTTGTGACTGTTGTGGTAAACTCCTCAATGCTATTGGATGAATCCCGGAACATATCCTAGTCTGTCCTATCAAAACGGTCTTGCAGCATCACGTCTGCTTCATCCGACCACTTCCGTATTGAGCTCATCAATGATACTTCCTTTTTGAGCTTTGGTTTGTAAACATGAAGCTGGAGAATGGAGTCATGGTCAGATTTGCCGAAGGGAGGACAAGGGAGGGCCTTGTATGCGTTTCTGTGGTTAGAATAAAAGTGGTCTAGAGTTTTAGTGCCTCTAGTGGCACAGGAGACATGTTGGAAGAAGTGAGGTAGGGCGGTTTTAAGTCTCCCCGCGTGAGCGGTTTCTTGTTTGTTTATGGTCCCATACAGTTCGCTGAGTGCCAGAGTGGTTTTGGCTTGTGGAGGGATGTACTGTAGACAGCCTAATGTAATGGACCATGTGAGAGCCTCTGGTAATTTATCCTATTAATTCGGGGGTAGGTGGAAAAAATGTATATTCTGCAGAACTGCCATAGATATACAGAGTTTCACAAACCCTGTTTTAAATAATCATTTTCATGGGCATCATTATGGTACCAAGTACTCCGTTGCCATTGAGAGTCTATAGTATGGCTGTAACGGATAATGAGAGTGAGCTTGTCTGTAGTGGTCAGCAAACCCAGACATTCTGGCCCGCAGCCCTTTTGTCCTATCAAAATTGCTATGTTGCCATGTAATGCTTTCGAGACTAACAACTGTCTCTCAAACTGCATAGCTAAGGCTCTTGTCTGCCCTAGTAGTGAGGGTAAACAGCAGGCGTGTTATCAAATATCCACTTTGTTTAATTAATGCTTTGGGTAAATGGATGGTCACTTTTTTTTTCAAGCGATTCTCTCCATGTACTGTACGTTATTATAAATAACGTGTGTCCTCTATAATGAGAGTATACAGATGCATCAATACCATGGAGTCAGTAGATAACGTACAGTTTGTTGCATGTGATGACCATGAACATACCATTGTCATATTACGCTTCAGTTTATATGCTCTGATGTTGCCAAGACCTCAATGATACATCTCCATATCTTCAAATGCTGAAACAGAATATTTGTTGTGTCATGTAGAAAACCGTGAACAGTTTTCTCTTACCTTTATTGACTCCATGGCATTGATGCATCTGTATACTCTCTTTAAAGACTCATTGGGTTTCAGCTATTCTTCTGAAGATCTACAATCCCTAGAGTAATGGTGGCATTTATATAACTAAAGAGATTAAAAGCGTTGTTAAAATGTCAAATATGTATAGCTAAAATGTGCTCAAAGAGCAGTGTAAAATGCTCTATGTTGCATGGTTTTGACTAGATAGGATACAGTTTTTGTCAGATTAGAATTTTCATAGTAAGTTAGGAGAATTTCTGCAGCAGATTAGGATAATTCATGTAGTAGGCTAGGAGAATTAGGTTAAGTTTAGGAAAAGAGTTAGAGTTAATTTGACAAAACTATTACTTCTAGCCATGACTATTGTTGCATTGCTGAAACTATATGGCTCTTTAGAGTGAAGTGTTACACAAGGCTACCCAATTCAAATTGAGGTAATTAACCTAAAAATTTATCCAATTTTGGTAATGCTTTTCAGTGACCCTGGATTTCAGTGACCCTGGATAAAAACACTCCTGCTTGTTTAATAACATTTTCAACCTCTCTCTCTTTTATTTAGATGTAAGATCCTGAGTCGTTAAAGATTATGGCATGACAAATGGAGAGAGGTGCAGTAAAAGCCGAAGATATGAGACAGACAAGTTATCAGTCTCCTGATGCAATACCTGGCCCTGTCGAGCTTCACATCAGCATAAAACACATTGATGTCACTGGAGCATATGGTTCCAACAGGCTCAGTGTTCTGTCGCTCCTGGATCGTCATGACTGTAATAAGACTAATTGTCAATAGCCCGTATATCCACACAAGGTGCAGATCTAAAACCAAATTCGGTGAGTTCACTGAACTATCTTGTACATGCTAGGGTGAATAGCTTTCCAAATGTCCCCTTGTTTGATCCTTTAAAATTGTGTGGGTACAAACCTATATTAGATAGCTGCTTTATTAGCCTAAGTTTAGCCAACATTTCATTCAGATCTTGTCTGCTGTAGCTACATTACTGTGCAGATGCTGCTGAATTTTGGATTCCATTACAGTCATATGCGTTACCTAGAGCAGGAAAGGGAAATACTACTGAACGGCTGCAGGCCCTGACTGACTGTAACCATGCAGCCCTGCTTAAACACACCAAGATGAATAGTTTGCTATTACCCAAATTGCTCACCCCTTGGGTAACTATTTCCAGAGGAATCTGCGGCACTTTTACAGGTTATCTCCCCGAGCATCAACAGCTCAGAAAAACAGAACCAGCAGTTCCTTAATTTATTCATCTCAGGCATCATACTTACTCCCAAATCTTGGGGGAGAGGAGAGAAGCCCCTGTGCCTCCCTGCCTCCCCGTCTGCCTCCCTGCCTCCCAGGAAACACATTAAAGAGCTCAAAGTTGAACTCCTCTTCCAGGAGATCACTGAGTGCTCCCTGTTGACGCATGCAGAGCATCGGAACAGGCTGGGAGCATCACAGAGAGGACCCCGCCAGGCGCCAGGCTTCCTTCCCCAGTGAACCAGCAGCCTGACAGAGTAGAGGGAGAACAGTGCCCACATGAATAGGTGTGTCAGGGCACAGAGAGGGAGATGAGATGGGAGCCATGTGTGTAGTACTCATTCTGCCTGCTTACAGTGAACAAATCCTACACTGTGGTGAAAGGAGATGCCAACCCGTTAGCTGACTCATACATAAAAATTGACATGATATACACACACGTATACCAAAGTTAAAACCCCATATCAAACAACATGTGTCATAGTCCCCTAACGTTCCCAGACACTGCTTCTGTACTTGTTAACATTGTAGGGGAGTGAAATAATGCTTTATGCCTCCACTAAGCAAGGGTGTACTTCACATATCGTCTCATACAATGATTATTAGTGCTCACAGAGCAGAGAGACAAACTATTGAACCAATGGTACTGTCAAAACCCAACTTAACAGCTCTAACATATTATTTAGTAAAACCAATCTGGGATGAAGTTAGAAACAAGATAAAAGTGATACATTTATTCATGTCACCAAGCGCAACACATCACTCATTAATGTTTCCATTAACTTCTGTAACATAAGTTGACATTGTGTACGTTACAGACTTGAGCATTATGTACAGTTGGGTTACAATGTACGTTACAAACTACAATTATGTGCTGTTGGGTTACAGTATACGTTACTGACTCTATAATTATGTACAAACTAACCCACCACAGGATTCTCTCTTCTCAGTTTTAGAACAATTACAGACTTGTTAGAATTTTAATGCTATGCCCATAAAACGAACAAGGACACTCGTTAGGGAATTTAACAGTCCCCCCAGTCCTAGTGCTTCTCAAGAAGCCCTCCTTATCAATGTCAGAGAGAGAGAACCACACAGAGAGAGAGAGAGAGAGAGGGGTATATCAGCTCAATCACAGGGTCTTTTATGAGAGTTTTAAAACTAGAGAGAGAGAGAGAGAGAAATCTCCAGCATATTGTTTCAAAGCTCCATGGTCTGGTCTGTTTCATATTTCAAGGAAGAGCCATCTGGGTCCATTGGCACCTTAAGCAATGTCACAGTAGGTACAGGATAATGTCTTAATAGGAAAGGTGTGCGTTAAAAGTAGACCATGGTAATGGTCACAGACATGATGAGGGTGGGGGTCAAAAGATTTCTATGTCAAGCCGAAAGGGTGTTCAAGTATTCTCTGTTAGTATGCCTCTTACCGTGAATAACCACATTGAAAATTACTTTGTACAAAGTCATATAAAGATATAACAAAGTCAGGCTTACCACTAGGCATGGATATCTGGTGGCATGCTCACGTACATGCCCAATTATCCCCCTGCCCACTGTGAGGGCAGCACTGCAAAGAGCAAAGATAAAAGCCAATCTTTCTCGCTTTCTCTAAACCCATATCTATCTTTTTCCCTCTCTCGGTTTCCAACATGGCTGTTTCCAACATGGCTGAAAAGAGAGAGCGGGGATGGCACAATAGGTGTGCTATCGAGTGACAGCTGCCTTTTTTGTGCATTTAGCCCACACTGGGAATCAAGCCCTACCCTGTGCCCTCCTAAAACATGAAAAAAGTGTGTGTCTAGAATCCCAGAATCCTCCATCAGAATTAAAGCTATACAAACAACTGCAGGAAATAAGATCTGAGCCCATATACATAAAGTATCACAGATTAGGAGTGCTGATTTAGAATATGGTCCCCCCCCTTTTATCCATTGTGATTTTAAAGACAAAACTGATCCTAGATCTGAGACACTTTGACGACTGCTCTTGAGATCAGTTCTACGAGAGTTTCAATGAACACACCTTGTGGAACCATAGTTCCTCTAGTGCACTACTTTTTATAAGAGAAGTAGAGGAGTGCACTGAATAGTAAAAAGAAACTATGGTGCACTTCTTTTAAATAGTGTGTGCAGGTGTATGTATGGACTTCAGCCACCCAAGCTATGGACTGTTCTCCCTGAACTTTCCGGCAAGCGGATACCAGAGCATCGAATCTCAGACCAACAGGCTCTGAGACAGCAGCCGTGTCCAAATACCCATACTAGCGTACAACATACTTAAACTGCATACTATGTACTCCTCATTGCACACTATTTAGCAAGTACAGTATGCAGTATGCCACTGCCGCAACACAGTAGCGGCTCCTGACTGGCTGAGCAGGTGGGGCGGGGCCGAGTGTGTGTGGATTTTTCCAAATTCAACAGACATGCATCACATTAACCAGCCTAATAATAGCTCATTTCCAATTTGATTACTTTCTGAATAGAATATGAATGGAGTTATGGGCCTACTTAGGCTGGTGATAGGCAGACGATCACATTCACCGATAATAAGAAGAGACTTGCTTGGGTCAAGAAACACGAACAATGGACATTACACCGGTGGAAATCTGTCCTTTGGTCTGATGAGTCCAAATTTGAGACTTTTGTGAGATGCAGAATATGTGAACAGATGATCTCCGCATGTGTGGTTCCCACCATGAAGCATGGAGGAGGAGGTGTGATGGTGTGGGGGTGCTTTGCTGGTGACACTGTCAGTGATTTATTCAAGGCACACTTAACCAGCATGGCTACCACAACATTCTGCAGCGATACGTCATCCCATCTGGTTTGCACTTAGTGGGACTATCATTTGTTTTTAACAGGACAATGACCCAACATATCTCCATGCTGTGTCAGGGCTATATGACCAAGAAGGAGAGTGATGGAGTGCTGCATCAGATGACCTGGCCTCCACAATCACCCGATCTCAACCCAATTGAGATGGTTACAGATGAGTTTGACCCCAGAGTGAAGGAAAAGCAGCCAACAAGTGCTCAACATATGTGGGAACTCCTTCAAGACTGTTGAAAAAGCATTCCAGGTGGAGCTTGTTGAGAGACTGCTAAGAGTGTGCAAACACTTCTTTGGTTATTATATGATTCTATATGTATTATTTTATAGTTTTGATGTCTTCACTATTATTCTACAATGTAGAAAATAGTAAAAATAAAGAAAAACCCTTGAATGAGTAGGTGTGTCAAAACCTTTGACTGGTACTGTATATCAATTCAATCAAATAGTCTAGTAGACACACCAAAACGTCAAATTTTCAAATCAAAAGGCTATTGCACAGAAAAACGTGGACAGTTGGGTGCATTGCAAATTCAGAACCGTTGGACAGCAACATAATACACGAAAGCACTGATCATTGTAATCAAGATCAGAATGACTGCTAAGGCTTGATCCATAAATGAAATAATTAAATAGATAGCCTAGCCTACAAAACTAAGACATTCCATATGTTTAAATCAAAAGGCCTGATTAAAATGACATCAATAACTCAGCCACATCCCAAGTCCCTGGTGCCGATACATTCAGAAATCAAAAGATGGTTTAGTATTCAGTGGTGTGTATCCATGGATGCCAAGGGAAGCCAGGCTTCCCCAAATATTTGACTAATAAAATAAATAAATACATCAAATAATGTATATTTCGTCTCTCTGCGTTTTCCTAATTTTCCTTCAATTCGCAAGTGGCTGAATCTCATGGGGAAATCATCCGAGCGAGGTAAACATCGCCCCTCTGTCTCAATATATGTAGCCCATGTATCTGATGCTGTCTGGACCAAAAGAGTACGACATGTTGCGGATGTAGCATTTGATTGATTGATGCCAGCAAGCATTTGGCCTCCCTTGACAAAAAAATGATAAAATAATTAGCCAATCAGCGTTGAATTGAGCTCAACTCTGGGTTGTTCTGGTGCAGCAACATGCCCCCCAAGGGAGGCCAGTTTGGATTTTGGCTTCACAAAATGTAATATTAATTTCTGGTCTGCTTGTGTTGATGTCCTGCAGTAGCCAGCTTGCTAAATCGTCCCTTTCCTAAGCCATGGGTGAAGATGGGGATTTGAACTTGTGGCTTTTACTTACAGTTGAAGTCGGAAGTTTACATACACTTAGGTTGGAGTCATTAAAACTCGTTTTTCAACCACTCCACAAATTTCTTGTTAACAAAGTATAGTTTTGGCAAGTCGGTTAGGAGATCTACTTTGTGCATGACACAAGTAATTTTTCCAACAATTGTTTACAGACAGATTATTTCACTTATAATTCACTGTATCACAATTCCAGTGTTCAGAAGTTTACATACACTAAGTTGACTGTGCCTTTAAACAGCTTGGAAAATTCCAGAAGATTATATTGTGGCTTTAGAAGCTTCTAATTGACATCATTTGTGTCAATTGGAGGTGTACCTGTGGATGTATTTCAAGGCCAACCTTCAAACTCCATGCATCTTTGCTTGACGTCATGGGAAAATCAAAAGAAATCAGCGAAGACCTCAGAAAAAAAATTATAGACCTTGTAGTCTGGTTCAGACTTGGAAATTTCCAAACGCCTGAAGGTACCACGTTTGTCTGTACAAACAATAAAGCAAGTATAAACACCATGTATAAACACCATGGGACCACGTAGCCTTCATACCGCTCAGGAAGGAGACGCGTTCTGTCTACTAGAGATGAACGTACTTTGGTGCAAAAAACGCAAAAAATCAATCCCAGAACAACAGCAAAAGACCTTGTGAAGATGCTGAAGGAAACAGGTACAAAAGTTTCAATATCCACAGGAAAACAAGTCCCATATCGGCATAATCTGAAAGGACGCTCAGCACGGAAGAAGCACTACTCCAAAACCGCCATAAAAAAGCCTGACTACGGTTTGCAATTGCACATAGGGACAAAGATCGTACTTTTTGGAGAAATGTCCTCTGGTATAATGAAACAAAAATAGAACTGTTTGGCCATAGAGACCATTGTTATGTTTTGAGTTAAAAGGGGGCGGCTTGCAAGCCGAAGAACACCATCCTAACCGTGAAGCACAGGGATCACAGCATTATTTTGTGGGGGTGCTTTGCTGCAGGAGGGACTGGTGCACTTCACAAAATAGATGGCATCATGAGGAACACAAATTATGTGGATGTATTGATGCAACAGCTCAAGACATCAGTCAGGAAGTAACCCCCGCCTACATGTACATACCTATCGGTTCTTCGACTACTCCGTACACCTGCACATTGATATTGCATTGGTACTCCCTGTATAAACCTTAATTCTTGTGTGTTTTATTTCTCTTGTGTTTTTATTTTCTTATTTGAACTCTGCATCGTTGGGATAGAGCTTATAAGTAGAATTTCACATGTTGTATTCGGTGCATGTGACAAATATAATTTGAATTGAGATAATAATAATAATAAAAATACATCTAATTTGTGAGGCACTTTTCTCATACCAATGCAAAAAATAATAGAAAAAATAAACACAGAACATAAAACACAGACAACAAACAAAGCTACAGTGCCTTCAGAAAGCATTCACACCCCTTGACCCCTCCACGTTCCGCTGTCCTACAGCCCGAATCCAAAATGGAAATAGAATCATGTTTCCAGAAATCCCCAAAAATGAACTAAAAATACGATAGGTTGAATATGGTGTCCTTTCAGGCTGAGTCTGCAGCCTATGATGCATTGAGGTGAGAGGGTCAGCTCCACCCTATCTCTTTCTTTCCGCTCTTCCTAAATTGATACCTTCTCTTATTCTCATTAATCTATTATGTTTTGGAATCAGCAGCGGGTTTAGGATTACCAACCATGGATTTCAGATCAAAACTGTATAGCATTTTGAAACTGAAGGATGAGTTGGATTAGTTATTGCTGTAATGTGGATTAATGCTGGATTGTCCTTCCGCCCATCATGACCCTGTCAATTCCACTTAAATTGCTCACTCTTACTCTTTTCTTCCAGCATATATTGCTGTGTAAACTCTCCGCAGCCGTTTGCCAGTGCCTTGTGCATTTGTTCATGAAACACATTATCAACACACGCCCCCACATCAACATTACTGTTTGTTCCATTAGACTATAAAATGTTACATCATCCTGTATAACTAGGGCATAGGTTACTCTTGTATAACCCTCTACAGAGTAATAACTTATTATACTGTTTATGATCTAATATGTGAACTCTCAGTACTGCCTCATACTCTGTGGGATACAACAGTGACATAATGGATTATTCACAGGGACAGTGTGTATGGGGATTTAACCTCTTTCTTTGGTACATAGAAGGATGACATATCTAGTATAAATATTTAAATGACCCATAATACGCCAATCTCTGTGTGCAGAACCAATAGCTTTGTATGCCTTTTATATGCTAAATGCTCATGGTACTGTTTTCCATGTAGACTAGTGACCATAGTATTGACTGACTGGGCATCCAACAGTTGCATAGACTGGTTATGAGAAAGACATGACAAATGAGTGATTAGTCATCCATACTGATGCTCCTTACACTTCACATTTTATCCAACCTTTTGAATCACATAAGGCCATCCTTCAGAGTCATGGCCATTCCAAGCTCTCCATTTAGATGAATGTACTCCTACATAGTGGACAGAAGAAGAACACTTCACATGTTATATTACCAAACGAATGTGTGATGGATCAAATCCTCTTTGGAGAATAATGTCACTGAAATCAAATAAAGTGTAAAAATATCTACAGTATTCTCACTATAGGGTTGTAATAATCCTCTCAACCTCTCTCAGCACTGAGAGCATTCTGTACTGTACTGTATCTATCGCTGCACCCTAGTCACGTTCTGGAGGTCAGCTGGGTCAATCGTCTTCGAGATGGGGATCGCAGATGGTCAAGGGGAAAGTAGCGTATTGGCAAAACCAGGAAGTCCCGACAACATTGTGGAGTGTTGTCTCTTAACCTTGAGTTAACCCTGGGGTCACGTACACAGTCCTGCGTCTCTGATCCAGAGAGCAGCCTCCCCTCCCCAGCCTCTCAGCCTCCTTCCTGTAGGTCAGCTGGCTCAGGCCCAGTGTTAGTGTCCTCACTCCCAGCTCTCATGGCAGCTTTCAGAGCTCTAGTAGGTGGAGGGGTAATCTCCAGCTGTGTTGATTTGCAGTTTGAGAGGAGGGGAGAAGAGACGTGGAGGCAGCTGTCTAACTCTGGGCCTCAGAAGACAAAGACTATACATCTAGGCTGATATTCATCTAGACTGAAACATAAAAGTTTCACCATTTAAGGAGTGTCATTTTCTGGTCCTTTTATTATCTGTTGGTCATTTCAGATCTACTGAAATGTGTCTGGTTTCAAGGTTTATTGGTGCTTTGTAAAAATATCTTGAGAGGGCTTTTATCTGAAATAGTCTACTGCATAGTCGTTCCACATTTGTTTTGATTCCAGATAAAGGAAAATCGTGTTTTACAATCTCTCCCAACGTTTTCATTTTCAGAGCTTTGTGTGGTAGGATCACAAATCAATAACAGAAACAGCCACTGTTTGACAAAAAGCTGGGGGGATGACACTACACTGAGATGCAAATTAGGCAGTTGATTAATATGTTAATCAGTCAGCTGGTGGTGGAATGATAAACACAGAGCCATGCCTATTAGACCTACACCAGTTAATTAGCCATCAAAAATAGTTCATAAGTCATGGACGCTAGATTGTCAATTTATCTTAATGGTGGGTTCAGTCAGTGGGGGGTTTAGTTACTAGCTATTCACTACGGGAGGCCTTTTCTGTATCTGATCAGTAGAAGGAAAGGGGAAAACGTTCAAATAGCCTGTTAACAACAAAGGACAAGCTAGGCAGTAAAATTGCCCTTAGCAACATTTTTTTTCAACTCATATGAACAAATGGTAAGTATTTATCTCTGTGTATAAAATGTATGGGTCTTATTCATGGCTAGCTTGTCCCTTTCTCTCTGTTCTCTAAAGTGGCCAAGGCCAGTGCAGGGTAACACTGTGCTTTATTCTATACTACTTTTCCAGACAATTGGACAGCGATGCCCTTGCTTTCCCTGTGAAGATGACTGGATGTCTACTAAACCCATCTCCTCCCCTCGTCCCATAGCCTCCCTTGCAGTGCAGACAGGAACTTGGAGCCTCACGTCCATCTGCCTAAATGAGTTTGACAACTGAATTACGAAGATACCCGATATGGACGACCCCAGAGCTGTACCAAGACAGAGAGAGAGATGGAGAACACACTCTGATAAAAGAAGAATCTGATGCTACAAAAGCATTCTTATTTAACCTCTTGAAACAGTTCAAAAGTGCTTGCCTATGACCTCTTTTCACTGCTTGTTAATTCAACTTAGGTTGCATCATTTCTATAAAATGGTACTGATGATCTGTTCTGATTGGCTCATTGCCTGCACTTAAAATGCAACTCTGTGTCACCTAGACACATACCATTGTGTCTCTCTGTAGTACAGTAAAAATCTAACATCATCCTGGAGGAGCAAACTCTCATCATCCCATTTTCTGTAGAACTAGCCATGAATCTTTTATGGTTGTATAAGACATTTGATTATGCTGCTGGTCTGTAAAACTCACAGCACACCCAGGAAACACTATTGGCGTCTTTTCTGAACATAATCTGTGTTGTTCAATGTCTTACATGAAAACCATGTAAATAAAACATGCATTCAATGCTGGAATGAATCTTCAATATATACCCTCAATATAAACACTGTGAAACAGTATAAATACTGTGAAACAGGATAAATACTGTGAAACAGTATAAAAACAATGTGAAACGGTATAAACACTGTGAAACAGTATAAACACTGTGAAACAGGATAAACACTGGGAAACAGGATAAACACTGTGAAACAGGATAAATACTGAAACAGTATAAACATTGTGAAACAGTATAAACACTGTGAAACAGGATAAACACTGTGAAACAGGATAAATACTGAAACAGTATAAACATTGTGAAACAGGATAAATACTGTGAAACAGGATAAATACTGAAACAGTATAAACATTGTGAAACAGGATAAACACTGTGAAACAGGATAAACACTGTGAAACAGGATAAACACTGTGAAACAGGATAAACACTGTGAAACAGTATAAACACTGTGAAACAGGATAAACACTGTGAAACAGGATAAACACTGTGAAACAGTATAAACACTGGGAAACAGTATAAACACTGTCAGACTGTATAAACACTGTGAAACAGGATAAATACTGTAAAACAGGATAAATACTGTGAAACAGGATAAATACTGTGAAACAGGATAAAAACACTGTGAAACAGTATAAACACTGTGAAACAGTATAAACACTGTGAAACAGTATAAACACTGTGAAACAGTATAAAAACTGAAACAGTATAAACACTGTCAGACTGTATAAACACTGTGAAACAGGATAAATACTGTAAAACAGGATAAATACTGTGAAACAGGATAAATACTGTGAAACAGGATAAAAACACTGTGAAACAGTATAAACACTGTGAAACAGGATAAACACTGTGAAACAGGATAAATAATGTGAAACAGTATAAACATTGTGAAACAGTATAAACACTGTGAAACAGTATACACTGTGAAGCAGGATAAATACTGTGAAACAATATAAACACTGTGAAACAAGATAAATAATGTGAAACACTATAAACACTGTGAAACAGTATAAACACTGTCAAACAGTATAAACACTGTGAAACAGTATAAACACTGTGAAACAGTATAAAAACTGTGAAACAGTATAAACACTGTCAGACTGTATAAACACTGTGAAACAGGATAAATACTGTAAAACAGGATAAATACTGTGAAACAGGATAAATACTGTGAAACAGGATAAAAACACTGTGAAACAGTATAAACACTGTGAAACAGTATAAACACTGTGAAACAGGATAAACACTGTGATACAGGATAAATACTGAGAAACAGTATAAACACTGTGAAACAGGATAAACACTGTGAAACAGGATAAACACTGTGAAACAGGATAAATACTGTAAAACAGGATAAATACTGTGAAACAGGATAAATACTGTGAAACAGGATAAAAACACTGTGAAACAGTATAAACACTGTGAAACAGTATAAACACTGTGAAACAGGATAAACACTGTGATACAGGATAAATACTGTGAAACAGTATAAACACTGTGAAACAGGATAAACACTGTGAAACAGGATAAACACTGTGAAACAGTATAAACACTGTGAAACAGTATAAAAACACTGTGAAACAATATAAACACTGTGAAACAGTATAAACACTGTCAAACAGTATAAACACTGTCAAACAGTATAAACACTGTGAAACAGTATAAAAACTGAAACAGTATAAACACTGTCAGACTGTATAAACACTGTGAAACAATAAAAACACTGTGAAACAGTATAAACACTGTGAAACAGTATAAAAACTGTGAAACAGTATAAATACTGAAACAGTATAAACACTGTGAAACAGGATAAACACTGTGAAGCAGTATAAATACTGAAACAGTATAAACACTGTAAAACAGTATAAACACTGTCAGAGAGTATGAACACTGTGAAACAATTTAACACTGTGAAACAGTATAAACACTGTGAAACAGTATAAACACTGTGAAACAATATAAACACTGTGAAACAGTATAAACACTGTGAAACAGTATAAACACTGTGAAACAGTATAAATACTGAAACAGTATGAACACTATGAAACAGGATAAACACTGTGAAGCAGTATAAAAACACTGTGAAACAGTATAACACTGTGAAACAGTATAAAAACACTGTGAAACAGTATAACACTGTGAAACAGTATAAATACTGAAACAGTATGAACACTATGAAACAGGATAAACACTGTGAAGCAGTATAAAAACACTGTGAAACAGTATAACACTGTGAAACAGTATAAAAACACTGTGAAACAGTATAACACTGTGAAACAGTATAAATACTGAAACAGTATAAACACTGTGAAACAGGATAAACACTGTGAAACAGGATAAATAATGTGAAACAGTATAAACATTGTGAAACAGTATAAACACTGTGAAACAGTATACACTGTGAAGCAGGATAAATACTGTGAAACAATATAAACACTGTGAAACAAGATAAATAATGTGAAACAGTATAAACACTGTGAAACAGTATAAACACTGTCAAACAGTATAAACACTGTGAAACAGTATAAAAACTGTGAAACAGTATAAACACTGTCAGACTGTATAAACACTGTGAAACAGGATAAATACTGTGAAACAGGATAAATACTGTGAAACAGGATAAATACCGTGAAACAGGATAAAAACACTGTGAAACAGTATAAACACTGTGAAACAGTATAAACACTGTGAAACAGTATAAACACTGTGATACAGGATAAATACTGTGAAACAGTATAAACACTGTGAAACAGGATAAACACTGTGAAACAGGATAAACACTGTGAAACAGTATAAACACTGTGAAACAGTATAAAAACACTGTGAAACAATATAAACACTGTGAAACAGTATAAACACTGTCAAACAGTATAAACACTGTCAAACAGTATAAACACTGTGAAACAGTATAAAAACTGAAACAGTATAAACACTGTCAGACTGTATAAACACTGTGAAACAATAAAAACACTGTGAAACAGTTTAAACACTGTGAAACAGTATAAAAACTGTGAAACAGTATAAATACTGAAACAGTATAAACACTGTGAAACAGGATAAACACTGTGAAGCAGTATAAATACTGAAACAGTATAAACACTGTAAAACAGTATAAACACTGTCAGAGAGTATAAACACTGTGAAACAATTTAACACTGTGAAACAGTATAAACACTGTGAAACAGTATAAACACTGTGAAACAATATAAACACTGTGAAACAGTATAAACACTGTGAAACAGTATAAACACTGTGAAACAGTATAAATACTGAAACAGTATAAACACTATGAAACAGGATAAACACTGTGAAGCAGTATAAAAACACTGTGAAACAGTATAACACTGTGAAACAGTATAAAAACACTGTGAAACAGTATAACACTGTGAAACAGTATAAATACTGAAACAGTATAAACACTGTGAAGCAGTATAAAAACACTGTGAAACAGTATAACACTGCGAAACAGTATAAAAACACTGTGAAACAGTGTAACACTCTGAAACAGTATAACACTGTGAAACAGTATAAAAACACTGTGAAACAGCATAAACACTGTGAAGCAGTATAAACACTGTGAAACAGTATAAATACTGAAACAGTATAAACAATGTGAACCAGTATAATTAATGTGAAACAGTATAAACACTGTGAAACCGTATAAAAACACTGTGAAGCAGTATAAACACTGTGAAACAGTATAAATACTGAAACAGTATAAACACTGTGAAACAGTATAAATAATGTGAAACAGTATAAACACTGTGAAACTGTATAAACACTGTGAAACAGTGTAAAAACACTGTGAAACAGTGTAAACACTGTGAAACAGGATAAACACTGTGAAACAGATAAACACTGTGAAACAGTATAAATACTGAAACAGTATAAACACTGTGAAACAGTATAAACACTGTGAAACAGGATAAATACTGTGAAACAATATAAACACTGTGAAACAGGATAAATAATGTGAAACAGTATAAACACTGTGAAACCGTATAAACACTGTGAAACAGTATCAACACTGTCAAACAGTATAAACACTGTCAAACAGTATAAACACTGTGAAACAGTATAAAAACTGAAACAGTATAAACACTGTCAGACTGTATAAACACTGTGAAACAGGATAAATACTGTAAAACAGGGTAAATACTGTGAAACAGGATAAATACTGTGAAACAGGATAAAAACACTGTGAAACAGTATAAACACTGTGAAACAGTATAAACACTGTGAAACAGTATAAACACTGTGAAACAGTATAAAAACTGAAACAGTATAAACACTGTCAGACTGTATAAACACTGTGAAACAGGATAAATACTGTAAAACAGGATAAATACTGTGAAACAGGATAAATACTGTGAAACAGGATAAAAACACTGTGAAACAGTATAAACACTGTGAAACAGTATAAACACTGTGAAACAGTATAAACACTGTGAAACAGTATAAACACTGTGAAACAGGATAAACACTGTGATACAGGATAAATACTGTGAAACAGTATAAACACTGTGAAACAGGATAAACACTGTGAAACAGGATAAACACTGTGAAACAGTATAAAAACACTGTGGAACAATATAAACACTGTGAAACAGTATAAACACTGTCAAACAGTATAAACACTGTCAAACAGTATAAACACTGTGAAACAGGATAAACACTGTGAAGCAGTATAAAAACACTGTGAAACAGTATAACACTGTGAAACAGTATAAATACTGAAACAGTATAAACACTGTGAAACAGGATAAACACTGTGAAGCAGTATAAAAAAACTGTGAAACAGTATAACACTGTGAAACAGTATAAAAACACTGTGAAACAGTATAACACTGTGAAACAGTATAACACTGTAAAACAGTATAAATACTGAAACAGTATAAACAATGTGAAACAGAATAATTAATGTGAAACAATATAAACACTGTGAAACCGTATAAAAACACTTTGAAGCAGTATAAACACTGTGAAACAGTATAAATACTGAAACAGTATAAACACTGTGAAACAGTATAAATAATGTGAAACAGAATAAACACTGTGAAACTGTATAAACACTGTGAAACAGTATAAAAACACTGTGAAACAGTGTAAACACTGTGAAGCAGGATAAACACTGTGAAACAGTATAAATACTGAAACAGTATAAACACTGTGAAACAGTATAAACACTGTGAAACAGTATAAACACTGTCAAACAGTATAAACACTGTCAAACAGTATAAACACTGTGAAACAGTATAAAAACTGAAACAGTATAAACACTGTCAGACTGTATAAACACTGTGAAACAGGATAAATACTGTAAAACAGGATAAATACTGTGAAACAGGATAAATACTGTGAAACAGGATAAAAACACTGTGAAACAGTATAAACACTGTGAAACAGTATAAACACTGTGAAACAGTATAAACAC
The DNA here is from genome assembly GCF_045791955.1 of Oncorhynchus clarkii lewisi. Classification (NCBI taxonomy): domain Eukaryota; kingdom Metazoa; phylum Chordata; class Actinopteri; order Salmoniformes; family Salmonidae; genus Oncorhynchus; species Oncorhynchus clarkii. The sequence continues at coordinate 34,288,184 of NC_092158.1, forward strand.
TGTGAAACAGGATACACACTGTGATACAGGATAAATACTGTGAAACAGTATAAACACTGTGAAACAGGATAAACACTGTGAAACAGGATAAACACTGTGAAACAGTATAAACACTGTGAAACAGTATAAAAACACTGTGAAACAATATAAACACTGTGAAACAGTATAAACACTGTCAAACAGTATAAACACTGTCAAACAGTATAAACACTGTGAAACAGTATAAAAACTGAAACAGTATAAACACTGTCAGACTGTATAAACACTGTGAAACAATAAAAACACTGTGAAACAGTATAAACACTGTGAAACAGTATAAAAACTGTGAAACAGTATAAATACTGAAACAGTATAAACACTGTGAAACAGGATAAACACTGTGAAGCAGTATAAATACTGAAACAGTATAAACACTGTAAAACAGTATAAACACTGTCAGAGAGTATAAACACTGTGAAACAATTTAACACTGTGAAACAGTATAAACACTGTGAAACAGTATAAACACTGTGAAACAATATAAACACTGTGAAACAGTATAAACACTGTGAAACAGTATAAACACTGTGAAACAGTATAAATACTGAAACAGTATGAACACTATGAAACAGGATAAACACTGTGAAGCAGTATAAAAACACTGTGAAACAGTATAACACTGTGAAACAGTATAAAAACACTGTGAAACAGTATAACACTGTGAAACAGTATAAATACTGAAACAGTATGAACACTATGAAACAGGATAAACACTGTGAAGCAGTATAAAAACACTGTGAAACAGTATAACACTGTGAAACAGTATAAAAACACTGTGAAACAGTATAACACTGTGAAACAGTATAAATACTGAAACAGTATAAACACTGTGAAACAGGATAAACACTGTGAAACAGGATAAATAATGTGAAACAGTATAAACATTGTGAAACAGTATAAACACTGTGAAACAGTATACACTGTGATGCAGGATAAATACTGTGAAACAATATAAACACTGTGAAACAAGATAAATAATGTGAAACAGTATAAACACTGTGAAACAGTATAAACACTGTCAAACAGTATAAACACTGTGAAACAGTATAAAAACTGTGAAACAGTATAAACACTGTCAGACTGTATAAACACTGTGAAACAGGATAAATACTGTGAAACAGGATAAATACTGTGAAACAGGATAAATACTGTGAAACAGGATAAAAACACTGTGAAACAGTATAAACACTGTGAAACAGTATAAACACTGTGAAACAGTATAAACACTGTGATACAGGATAAATACTGTGAAACAGTATAAACACTGTGAAACAGGATAAACACTGTGAAACAGGATAAACACTGTGAAACAATAAACACTGTGAAACAGTATAAAAACACTGTGAAACAATATAAACACTGTGAAACAGTATAAACACTGTCAAACAGTATAAACACTGTCAAACAGTATAAACACTGTGAAACAGTATAAAAACTGAAACAGTATAAACACTGTCAGACTGTATAAACACTGTGAAACAATAAAAACACTGTGAAACAGTTTAAACACTGTGAAACAGTATAAAAACTGTGAAACAGTATAAATACTGAAACAGTATAAACACTGTGAAACAGGATAAACACTGTGAAGCAGTATAAATACTGAAACAGTATAAACACTGTAAAACAGTATAAACACTGTCAGAGAGTATAAACACTGTGAAACAATTTAACACTGTGAAACAGTATAAACACTGTGAAACAGTATAAACACTGTGAAACAATATAAACACTGTGAAACAGTATAAACACTGTGAAACAGTATAAACACTGTGAAACAGTATAAATACTGAAACAGTATAAACACTATGAAACAGGATAAACACTGTGAAGCAGTATAAAAACACTGTGAAACAGTATAACACTGTGAAACAGTATAAAAACACTGTGAAACAGTATAACACTGTTGTGAAACAGTGTAAACACTGTGAAACAGGATAAACACTGTGAAACAGTGAAACAGTATACACTGTGAAGCAGGATAAATACTGTGAAACAATATAAACACTGTGAAACAGTATAAATACTGAAACAGTATAAACACTGTGAAGCAGTATAAAAACACTGTGAAACAGTATAACACTGCGAAACAGTATAAAAACACTGTGAAACAGTGTAACACTCTGAAACAGTATAACACTGTGAAACAGTATAAAAACACTGTGAAACAGCATAAACACTGTGAAGCAGTATAAACACTGTGAAACAGTATAAATACTGAAACAGTATAAACAATGTGAACCAGTATAATTAATGTGAAACAGTATAAACACTGTGAAACCGTATAAAAACACTGTGAAGCAGTATAAACACTGTGAAACAGTATAAATACTGAAACAGTATAAACACTGTGAAACAGTATAAATAATGTGAAACAGTATAAACACTGTGAAACTGTATAAACACTGTGAAACAGTGTAAAAACACTGTGAAACAGTGTAAACACTGTGAAACAGGATAAACACTGTGAAACAGTATAAATACTGAAACAGTATAAACACTGTGAAACAGTATAAACACTGTGAAACAGGATAAATACTGTGAAACAATATAAACACTGTGAAACAGGATAAATAATGTGAAACAGTATAAACACTGTGAAACCGTATAAACACTGTGAAACAGTATCAACACTGTCAAACAGTACTGTAAACACTGTGAAACAGGATAAATATAAAAACAGTATAAACACTGTGAAACAGTATAAAAACTGAAACAGTATAAACACTGTCAGACTGTATAAACACTGTGAAACAGGATAAATACTGTAAAACAGGGTAAATACTGTGAAACAGGATAAATACTGTGAAACAGGATAAAAACACTGTGAAACAGTATAAACACTGTGAAACAGTATAAACACTGTGAAACAGTATAAACACTGTGAAACACTGTGAAACAGGATAAATACTGTGAAACAGGATAAAAACACTGTGAAACAGTATAAACACTGTGAAACAGTATAAACACTGTGAAACAGTATAAACACTGTGAAACAGTATAAACACTGTGAAACAGGATAAACACTGTGATACAGGATAAATACTGTGAAACAGTATAAACACTGTGAAACAGGATAAACACTGTGAAACAGGATAAACACTGTGAAACAGTATAAAAACACTGTGGAACAATATAAACACTGTGAAACAGTATAAACACTGTCAAACAGTATAAACACTGTCAAACAGTATAAACACTGTGAAACAGGATAAACACTGTGAAGCAGTATAAAAACACTGTGAAACAGTATAACACTGTGAAACAGTATAAATACTGAAACAGTATAAACACTGTGAAACAGGATAAACACTGTGAAGCAGTATAAAAAAACTGTGAAACAGTATAACACTGTGAAACAGTATAAAAACACTGTGAAACAGTATAACACTGTGAAACAGTATAACACTGTAAAACAGTATAAATACTGAAACAGTATAAACAATGTGAAACAGAATAATTAATGTGAAACAATATAAACACTGTGAAACCGTATAAAAACACTTTGAAGCAGTATAAACACTGTGAAACAGTATAAATACTGAAACAGTATAAACACTGTGAAACAGTATAAATAATGTGAAACAGAATAAACACTGTGAAACTGTATAAACACTGTGAAACAGTATAAAAACACTGTGAAACAGTGTAAACACTGTGAAGCAGGATAAACACTGTGAAACAGTATAAATACTGAAACAGTATAAACACTGTGAAACAGTATAAACACTGTGAAACAGTATAAACACTGTCAAACAGTATAAACACTGTCAAACAGTATAAACACTGTGAAACAGTATAAAAACTGAAACAGTATAAACACTGTCAGACTGTATAAACACTGTGAAACAGGATAAATACTGTAAAACAGGATAAATACTGTGAAACAGGATAAATACTGTGAAACAGGATAAAAACACTGTGAAACAGTATAAACACTGTGAAACAGTATAAACACTGTGAAACAGTATAAACACTGTGAAACAGGATACACACTGTGATACAGGATAAATACTGTGAAACAGTATAAACACTGTGAAACAGGATAAACACTGTGAAACAGGATAAACACTGTGAAACAGTATAAACACTGTGAAACAGTATAAAAACACTGTGAAACAATATAAACACTGTGAAACAGTATAAACACTGTCAAACAGTATAAACACTGTCAAACAGTATAAACACTGTGAAACAGTATAAAAACTGAAACAGTATAAACACTGTCAGACTGTATAAACACTGTGAAACAATAAAAACACTGTGAAACAGTATAAACACTGTGAAACAGTATAAAAACTGTGAAACAGTATAAATACTGAAACAGTATAAACACTGTGAAACAGGATAAACACTGTGAAGCAGTATAAATACTGAAACAGTATAAACACTGTAAAACAGTATAAACACTGTCAGAGAGTATAAACACTGTGAAACAATTTAACACTGTGAAACAGTATAAACACTGTGAAACAGTATAAACACTGTGAAACAATATAAACACTGTGAAACAGTATAAACACTGTGAAACAGTATAAACACTGTGAAACAGTATAAATACTGAAACAGTATGAACACTATGAAACAGGATAAACACTGTGAAGCAGTATAAAAACACTGTGAAACAGTATAACACTGTGAAACAGTATAAAAACACTGTGAAACAGTATAACACTGTGAAACAGTATAAATACTGAAACAGTATGAACACTATGAAACAGGATAAACACTGTGAAGCAGTATAAAAACACTGTGAAACAGTATAACACTGTGAAACAGTATAAAAACACTGTGAAACAGTATAACACTGTGAAACAGTATAAATACTGAAACAGTATAAACACTGTGAAACAGGATAAACACTGTGAAACAGGATAAATAATGTGAAACAGTATAAACATTGTGAAACAGTATAAACACTGTGAAACAGTATACACTGTGATGCAGGATAAATACTGTGAAACAATATAAACACTGTGAAACAAGATAAATAATGTGAAACAGTATAAACACTGTGAAACAGTATAAACACTGTCAAACAGTATAAACACTGTGAAACAGTATAAAAACTGTGAAACAGTATAAACACTGTCAGACTGTATAAACACTGTGAAACAGGATAAATACTGTAAAACAGGATAAATACTGTGAAACAGGATAAATACTGTGAAACAGGATAAAAACACTGTGAAACAGTATAAACACTGTGAAACAGTATAAACACTGTGAAACAGTATAAACACTGTGATACAGGATAAATACTGTGAAACAGTATAAACACTGTGAAACAGGATAAACACTGTGAAACAGGATAAACACTGTGAAACAATATAAACACTGTGAAACAGTATAAAAACACTGTGAAACAATATAAACACTGTGAAACAGTATAAACACTGTCAAACAGTATAAACACTGTCAAACAGTATAAACACTGTGAAACAGTATAAAAACTGAAACAGTATAAACACTGTCAGACTGTATAAACACTGTGAAATAATAAAAACACTGTGAAACAGTATAAACACTGTGAAACAGTATAAAAACTGTGAAACAGTATAAATACTGAAACAGTATAAACACTGTGAAACAGGATAAACACTGTGAAGCAGTATAAATACTGAAACAGTATAAACACTGTAAAACAGTATAAACACTGTCAGAGAGTATAAACACTGTGAAACAATTTAACACTGTGAAACAGTATAAACACTGTGAAACAGTATAAACACTGTGAAACAATATAAACACTGTGAAACAGTATAAACACTGTGAAACAGTATAAACACTGTGAAACAGTATAAATACTGAAACAGTATAAACACTATGAAACAGGATAAACACTGTGAAGCAGTATAAAAACACTGTGAAACAGTATAACACTGTGAAACAGTATAAAAACACTGTGAAACAGTATAACACTGTGAAACAGTATAAATACTGAAACAGTATAAACACTGTGAAGCAGTATAAAAACACTGTGAAACAGTATAACACTGCGAAACAGTATAAAAACACTGTGAAACAGTGTAACACTCTGAAACAGTATAACACTGTGAAACAGTATAAAAACACTGTGAAACAGCATAAACACTGTGAAGCAGTATAAACACTGTGAAACAGTATAAATACTGAAACAGTATAAACAATGTGAACCAGTATAATTAATGTGAAACAGTATAAACACTGTGAAACCGTATAAAAACACTGTGAAGCAGTATAAACACTGTGAAACAGTATAAATACTGAAACAGTATAAACACTGTGAAACAGTATAAATAATGTGAAACAGTATAAACACTGTGAAACTGTATAAACACTGTGAAACAGTGTAAAAACACTGTGAAACAGTGTAAACACTGTGAAACAGGATAAACACTGTGAAACAGTATAAATACTGAAACAGTATAAACACTGTGAAACAGTATAAACACTGTGAAACAGGATAAATACTGTGAAACAATATAAACACTGTGAAACAGGATAAATAATGTGAAACAGTATAAACACTGTGAAACCGTATAAACACTGTGAAACAGTATCAACACTGTCAAACAGTATAAACACTGTCAAACAGTATAAACACTGTGAAACAGTATAAAAACTGAAACAGTATAAACGCTGTCAGACTGTATAAACACTGTGAAACAGGATAAATACTGTAAAACAGGGTAAATACTGTGAAACAGGATAAATACTGTGAAACAGGATAAAAACACTGTGAAACAGTATAAACACTGTGAAACAGTATAAACACTGTGAAACAGTATAAACACTGTGAAACAGTATAAAAACTGAAACAGTATAAACACTGTCAGACTGTATAAACACTGTGAAACAGGATAAATACTGTAAAACAGGATAAATACTGTGAAACAGGATAAATACTGTGAAACAGGATAAAAACACTGTGAAACAGTATAAACACTGTGAAACAGTATAAACACTGTGAAACAGTATAAACACTGTGAAACAGTATAAACACTGTGAAACAGGATAAACACTGTGATACAGGATAAATACTGTGAAACAGTATAAACACTGTGAAACAGGATAAACACTGTGAAACAGGATAAACACTGTGAAACAGTATAAAAACACTGTGGAACAGTATAAAAACTGAAACAGTATAAACACTGTCAGACTGTATAAACACTGTGAAACAGGATAAATACTGTAAAACAGGATAAATACTGTGAAACAGGATAAATACTGTGAAACAGGATAAAAACACTGTGAAACAGTATAAACACTGTGAAACAGTATAAACACTGTGAAACAGTATAAACACTGTGAAACAGGATACACACTGTGATACAGGATAAATACTGTGAAACAGTATAAACACTGTGAAACAGGATAAACACTGTGAAACAGGATAAACACTGTGAAACAGTATAAACACTGTGAAACAGTATAAAAACACTGTGAAACAATATAAACACTGTGAAACAGTATAAACACTGTCAAACAGTATAAACACTGTTAAACAGTATAAACACTGTGAAACAGTATAAAAACTGAAACTTTATAAACACTGTAAGACTGTATAAACACTGTCAGAGAGTATAAACACTGTGAAACAATTTAACATTGTGAAACAGTATAAACACTGTGAAACAGTATAAACACTGTGAAACAATATAAACACTGTGAAACAGTATAAACACTGTGAAACAATATAAAAACTGTGAAACAGTATAAATACTGAAACAGTATAAACACTGTGAAACAGTATAAACACTGTGAAACAGGATAAACACTGTGATACAGGATAAATACTGTGAAACAGTATAAACACTGTGAAACAGGATAAACACTGTGAAACAGGATAAACACTGTGAAACAGTATAAAAACACTGTGGAACAATATAAACACTGTGAAACAGTATAAACACTGTCAAACAGTATAAACACTGTCAAACAGTATAAACACTGTGAAACAGGATAAACACTGTGAAGCAGTATAAAAACACTGTGAAACAGTATAACACTGTGAAACAGTATAAATACTGAAACAGTATAAACACTGTGAAACAGGATAAACACTGTGAAGCAGTATAAAAACACTGTGAAACAGGATAAATACTGTGAAACAGTATAAACACTGTGAAACAGGATAAACACTGTGAAACAGGATAAACACTGTGAAACAGTATAAAAACACTGTGGAACAATATAAACACTGTCAGACTGTATAAACACTGTGAAACAGGATAAATACTGTAAAACAGGATAAATACTGTGAAACAGGATAAATACTGTGAAACAGGATAAAAACACTGTGAAACAGTATAAACACTGTGAAACAGTATAAACACTGTGAAACAGTATAAACACTGTGAAAAAGGATAAACACTGTGATACAGGATAAATACTGTGAAACAGTATAAACACTGTGAAACAGGATAAACACTGTGAAACAGGATAAACACTGTGAAACAGTATAAAAACACTGTGGAACAATATAAACACTGTAAAACAGTATAAATACTGAAACAGTATAAACAATGTGAAACAGAATAATTAATGTGAAACAGTATAAACACTGTGAAACCGTATAAAAACACTTTGAAGCAGTATAAACACTGTGAAACAGTATAAATACTGAAACAGTATAAACACTGTGAAACAGTATAAATAATGTGAAACAGAATAAACACTGTGAAACTGTATAAACACTGTGAAACAGTATAAAAACACTGTGAAACAGTGTAAACACTGTGAAGCAGGATAAACACTGTGAAACAGTATAAATACTGAAACAGTATAAACACTGTGAAACAGTATAAACACTGTGAAACAGTATAAACACTGTCAAACAGTATAAACACTGTCAAACAGTATAAACACTGTGAAACAGTATAAAAACTGAAACAGTATAAACACTGTCAGACTGTATAAACACTGTGAAACAGGATAAATACTGTAAAACAGGATAAATACTGTGAAACAGGATAAATACTGTGAAACAGGATAAAAACACTGTGAAACAGTATAAACACTGTGAAACAGTATAAACACTGTGAAACAGTATAAACACTGTGAAACAGGATACACACTGTGATACAGGATAAATACTGTGAAACAGTATAAACACTGTGAAACAGGATAAACACTGTGAAACAGGATAAACACTGTGAAACAGTATAAACACTGTGAAACAGTATAAAAACACTGTGAAACAATATAAACACTGTGAAACAGTATAAACACTGTCAAACAGTATAAACACTGTTAAACAGTATAAACACTGTGAAACAGTATAAAAACTGAAACTTTATAAACACTGTAAGACTGTATAAACACTGTCAGAGAGTATAAACACTGTGAAACAATTTAACATTGTGAAACAGTATAAACACTGTGAAACAGTATAAACACTGTGAAACAATATAAACACTGTGAAACAGTATAAACACTGTGAAACAATATAAAAACTGTGAAACAGTATAAATACTGAAAAAGTATAAACACTGTGAAACAGGATAAACACTGTGAAGCAGTATAAATACTGAAACAGTACAAACACTGTGAAACAGTATAAACACTGTCAGAGAGTATAAACACTGTGAAACAATTTAACATTGTGAAACAATATAAACACTGTGAAACAGTATAAACACTGTGAAACAGTATAAAAACACTGTGAAACAATATAAACACTGTGAAACAGGATAAATACTGTGAAACAATATAAACACTCTGAAACAGGATAAATAATGTGAAACAGTATAAACACTGTGAAACAGTATAAACACTGTGAAACAGTATAAACACTGTCAAACAGTATAAACACTGTCAAACAGTATAAACACTGTGAAACAGTATAAAAACTGAAACAGTATAAACACTGTCAGACTGTATAAACACTGTGAAACAGGATAAATACTGTAAAACAGGATAAATACTGTGAAACAGGATAAATACTGTGAAACAGGATAAAAACACTGTGAAACAGTATAAACACTGTGAAACAGTATAAACACTGTGAAACAGTATAAAAACACTGTGAAACAATATAAACACTGTGAAACAGTATAAACACTGTCAAACAGTATAAACACTGTTAAACAGTATGAACACTGTGAAACAGTATAAAAACTGAAACTTTATAAACACTGTAAGACTGTATAAACACTGTCAGAGAGTATAAACACTGTGAAACAATTTAACATTGTGAAACAGTATAAACACTGTGAAACAGTATAAACACTGTGAAACAATATAAACACTGTGAAACAGTATAAACACTGTGAAACAATATAAAAACTGTGAAACAGTATATATACTGAAACAGTATAAACACTGTGAAACAGGATAAACACTGTGAAGCAGTATAAATACTGAAACAGTACAAACACTGTGAAACAGTATAAACACTGTAAGAGAGTATAAACACTGTGAAACAATTTAACATTGTGAAACAATATAAACACTGTGAAACAGTATAAACACTGTGAAACAGTATAAAAACACTGTGAAACAATATAAACACTGTGAAACAGGATACATACTGTTAAACAATATAAACACTGTGAAACAGGATAAATAATGTGAAACAGTATAAACACTGTGAAACAGTATAAACACTGTGAAACAGTATAAACACTGTCAAACAGTATAAACACTGTCAAACAGTATAAACACTGTGAAACAGTATAAAAACTGAAACAGTATAAACACTGTCAGACTGTATAAACACTGTGAAACAGGATAAATACTGTAAAACAGGATAAATACTGTGAAACAGGATAAATACTGTGAAACAGGATAAAAACACTGTGAAACAGTATAAACACTGTGAAACAGTATAAACACTGTGAAACAGTATAAAAACTGAAACAGTATAAACACTGTCAGACTGTATAAACACTGTGAAACAGGATAAATACTGTAAAACAGGATAAATACTGTGAAACAGGATACATACTGTGAAACAGGATAAAAACACTGTGAAACAGTATAAACACTGTGAAACAGTATAAACACTGTGAAACAGGATAAACACTGTGATACAGGATAAATACTGTGAAACAGTATAAACACTGTGAAACAGGATAAACACTGTGAAACAGGATAAACACTGTGAAACAGTGTAAACACTGTGAAACAGTATAAAAACACTGTGGAACAATATAAACACTGTGAAACAGTATAAACACTGTCAAACAGTATAAACACTGTCAAACAGTATATACACTGTGAAACAGTATAAAAACTGAAACAGTATAAACACTGTCAGACTGTATAAATACTGAAACAGTATAAACACTGTGAAACAGGATAAACACTGTGAAGCAGTATAAATACTGAAACAGTATAAACACTGTGAAACAGTATAAACACTGTCAGAGAGTATAAACACTGTGAAACAATATAAAACTGTGAAACAGTATAAACACTGTGAAACAGTAGAAACACTGTGAAACAGTATAAACACTGTGAAACAATATAAACACTGTGAAACAGTATAAACACTGTGAAACAGTATAAACACTGTGAAACAGTATAAATACTGAAACAGTATAAACACTGTGAAACAGGATAAACACTGTGAAGCAGTATAAAAACACTGTGAAAAAGTATAACACTGTGAAACAGTATAAATACTGAAACAGTATAAACACTGTGAAACAGGATAAACACTGTGAAGCAGTATAAAAACACTGTGAAACAGTATAACACTGTGAAACAGTATAAAAACACTGTGAAACAGTATAACACTGTGAAACAGTATAAACAATGTGAAACAGTATAAATAATGTGAAACAGTATAAACACTGTGAAACAGTATAAACACTGTGAAACAGTATAAAGACTGTGAAACTGTATAAACACTGTGAAACAGTATAAACACTGTGAAACAGTATAAAAACACTGTGAAACAGTGTAAACACTGTGAAACAGTGTAAACACTGTGAAGCAGTATAAACACTGTGAAACAGTATAAATACTGAAACAGTATAAACACTGTGAAACAGTATAAATAATGTGAAACAGTATAAACACTGTGAAACAGTATAAACACTGTGAAACAGTATAAACACTGTGAAACAATATAAATACTGTGAAACAATATAAACACTGTGAAACAGTATAAAAATACTGTGAAACAGTATAAACACGGAAACAGTATAAACACTGTGAAACAGTATAAACACTGTGAATAAACACTGTGAAACAGTATAAACACTGTGAAACAGTAGAAACACTGTGAAACAGTATAAAAACTGTGAAACAGTATATAAACACTGTGAAACAGTATACACATTGGCAAACAGTACAAACACTGTCAAACAGTATAAACACTGTGAAACAGTATAAATACTGAAACAGTATAAACACCGTGAAACAGTATAAACACTGTGACAGCATAAACACTCTGAAACAGTATAAACACTGTGAAAAAGTATAAAAACACTGTGACAGTATAAACACTCTGAAACAGTATAAACACTGTGAAACAGTATAAAAACACTGTGAAACAGTATAAACACTGTGAAACAATATAAACACGGTGAAACAGTATAAAAACACTGTGAAACAGTATAAACAATGTGAAACAATATAAACACTGTGAAACAATATAAACACTGAAACAGTATAAACACTGTGAAACAGGATAAACACTGTGAAGCAGTATAAAAACACTGTGAAAAAGTATAACACTGTGAAACAGTATAAATACTGAAACAGTATAAACACTGTGAAACAGGATAAACACTGTGAAGCAGTATAAAAACACTGTGAAACAGTATAACACTGTGAAACAGTATAAAAACACTGTGAAACAGTATAACACTGTGAAACAGTATAAACAATGTGAAACAGTATAAATAATGTGAAACAGTATAAACACTGTGAAACAGTATAAACACTGTGAAACAGTATAAAGACTGTGAAACTGTATAAACACTGTGAAACAGTATAAACACTGTGAAACAGTATAAAAACACTGTGAAACAGTGTAAACACTGTGAAACAGTGTAAACACTGTGAAGCAGTATAAACACTGTGAAACAGTATAAATACTGAAACAGTATAAACACTGTGAAACAGTATAAATAATGTGAAACAGTATAAACACTGTGAAACAGTATAAACACTGTGAAACAGTATAAACACTGTGAAACAATATAAATACTGTGAAACAATATAAACACTGTGAAACAGTATAAAAATACTGTGAAACAGTATAAACACGGAAACAGTATAAACACTGTGAAACAGTATAAACACTGTGAATAAACACTGTGAAACAGTATAAACACTGTGAAACAGTAGAAACACTGTGAAACAGTATAAAAACTGTGAAACAGTATATAAACACTGTGAAACAGTATACACATTGGCAAACAGTACAAACACTGTCAAACAGTATAAACACTGTGAAACAGTATAAATACTGAAACAGTATAAACACCGTGAAACAGTATAAACACTGTGACAGCATAAACACTCTGAAACAGTATAAACACTGTGAAAAAGTATAAAAACACTGTGACAGTATAAACACTCTGAAACAGTATAAACACTGTGAAACAGTATAAAAACACTGTGAAACAGTATAAACACTGTGAAACAATATAAACACGGTGAAACAGTATAAAAACACTGTGAAACAGTATAAACAATGTGAAACAATATAAACACTGTGAAACAATATAAACACTGTGAAACAGTATAAACACTGTGAAACAGTATAAAAACACAGTGAAACAGTATAAACACTATGAAACAATATAAACACTCTGAAACAGTATAAACACTGTGAAACAGTATAAAAACACTGTGAAACAGTATAAACACTGTGAAACAGTATAAAAACACTGTGAAACAGTATAAACACTGTGAAACAATATAAACACTGTGAAACAGTATAAAAACACTGTGAAACAGTATAAACACTGTGAAACAATATAAACACTGTGAAACAGTATATACATTGTGATACAGTATATAAACACTGTGAAACAGTTTAAAAACACTGTGAAACACTGTATAAACACTGTGAAACAGTATAAACTGCATGTAACCTTTCTTCTAATGCACCATGAAGAGGAATGTCAACTGGTCCGACAGCATTGCTGTAACTATTCTCCCTCTGATAGCCTTTATTCAGGCTTTTTCTCAATACAGTAACATCGCTGTTTATGTGGAGAATAATATACCCTTACAAGCAGATATGAGTAGCACTTTCAACAGAGAAATGGAGAGAGGGAGCAGAAGAGAGGAAGAGAAAAGAGAGAGGAGAGAGAGAACCCAGTGCACCAAGCCCACGTTGTGGCTTCTTGATAAATGAACTGATGGATTTAACTTGCCTCTTTTTCTCTGCGGCTCGGCTGACTGGCAATAAAACCTAAAGTAGAGCGGGAAGGTGGAAACAACACTATGGAGACACTTTAGACTTTAAACGTATGGTGTCCGATATTGTATTGCCCTCCTCTCCCAGAGGACGTCTATACGGCCTGTTTACAAGTGGCCACTTGAGTGCCGTGTCATTACGACTGTTTGATCTGTGGAGTCTGAGTCATCACTTGTAAGGCAATGGAGAGATACTTGGTTTTCCACATACTCTATAAGCTAAGCATGACAGGTTGAGGGGTGACATGAAAATAGACCTTAATATGTCTGGTTTAATAATGCATCAGGTTCAACTGCCAAGTGGAAAATGTCTACAATTGTTGAGTTATTTTGTAAAGCACTTCAGTTAACACAATTAAGGGCATGTTGAGAGCTCTATCTCTCTCTCTCTCTCTCTCTCTCTCTCTCTCTCTCTCTCTCTCGCTCTCTCTCAATTCAACGCAAGGGCTTTATTGGCATGGGAAACATACGTTAACATTGTTAAAGCAAGTGAAGTAGATATTAAACAAAAGTGAAATAAACAATACAAATTTACAGTAAACATTCCACTCTCTCATAAAAGACCCTGTGATTGAGCTGATATACCCCTCTCTCTCTCTCTCTCTCTCTCTCTCTCTCTCTCTCGCTCTGTCTCCATCCCCCACCCCCTCGCTCTCTCCCCCTTTCTCTCCCTGGAGAATACTCTATTGCTATATGACCTGAGATCCTGGTAATCACATTTAATACTAAATTGATTTGATTTCAACTAACAAAACAAAGTGCTGAGTACTGTAATTATCAGAATGAAAAACACATCATGCTTAAACTGTACCTCTGTGTAATAACACACAGGTTTTATTAAATTGTGCATTATATAGTGAGTGATTAAAGCAAAGGCTGGGAAGTGGTGGAAGGGGTGTGTGTCACAGTGTCACTAGCTGTCGTTTGTCACACTGTCTTGGTGACAGATCAATTGTCAGATTAGAAAACACCCCTGTCAGCCATGGAGACAGAGACAGCCAGGCAGCTGCCTGGGACGCATCATAATAGAATGATATTAGATCACACTACACTGCACACACTTTATTTTATTTATTTACAGAAACACACACACACATACACACACACACACACACACACACACACACACACACACACACACACACACACACACACACACACACACACACACACACACACACACACATATACAGAGAGAGGGCTATCAAAATAGTAATAATAGGTCAATGGTCGTTTTAATCTCTAATTATTATAGATCTCAAAACCATGCTTTTTGGAGCAAGCCAAAGTAATACCATTTGAAATACCTCTGCTGAAGTTGAGCTAATATACAGGCAATCGATCTCCCTCCCTACCTCCCATCAGAGGTCGCTACACCAGCAATGTGTAATGATTAAGGAGCTCCCAATGTCAAAGTTGAATTGGTCCATATCTGATGCGCTCCGGCCGCCTTTATTAAAATGTTTTGTTTGAGTAAATTAAGTCTCGATTTAATAGACCACATTTAATTAGACATGAATCTTGTGCAAATATTGAGCGATTTCCAGCCTATCCCTGGCCATATTTCTATCTCTCCTCATCACTGTGAATGTTGGCTCCATAAAAAAGGGGTGCATTGATTTTCTCCATTTTATTTCCCCCTCCTCTCCTGAGTTAGTGTCTCAGTGTAGGGGAATGTGGCTATTGATTTTAGAGCTGTTTACCCTATGTTAATGAGACACTTTATGATATCCAGAAACCATGGTGCCCCTGGGCAGCCTTGGGGAAGGCAAGCAAACACCTTTCTGATGATAATTTGGCTCATAATACTGAGTGAGCCATAAGATGAATAATAAAATAATTTTAATGCGGAATATTAATGATGCATTCGCAATAGGGTAGTGGAAAAACTAAGCTAGTTAAGATTTTATAGTGGAGAGTGAGGTAAGTTGAGCCATTTTCTACATTCAGCATCACTCTGTCTAGGGAAATCAGTGGCGACCCGTCATTTAGGTGAGCCCCACCTGTTTTTTATATGAGGGCTGAGGCTTGCCTGTTTTTCATGTTATTTTGGCATTAATACGTATCACATATCAGTTTTCAAACAATGTAAAAAATAATATATTTCTTTGAGTTAATAAAGCCGCATACAAACATGGTCTCGTTTTTGTTGTCTTGAGTCAGGCAGGTCCAAAATACAGGTGTTTCAGCCTAGCTCTTCTGTGGTGGTGAGGCAAGCCAGCAGAAAATACAGAGCATTGCGCTGAGATGGGCTCAGTGTTCTCTCACTCATGGGGACTTTGTGACTGCCAAGTGTAAGAGCAGACATTGTAGATTCTAGCCCTTTGGCTGCTGCCATAGAAGTGCCCATCCAAGAAGGCTCAAGGTCATTGGCCGCAGATAAAATGGCGTCAAATCATGTTATATGTACAGTAGCTTTGATTGGACTGATCATGTCAACATCATACTTTCAGAATCTTAGTTAGCAGTCATCATCATGAATCAAGTCGACAATCTACTGGCAAATCCTTTTAAATCCTTGTCATATGAAGAGAAATAATGAAGAGACATTATAGAGAAAACATATCGATGCTCATCAGCCATTGGACATAAACATTACACAACAAGTTTGAAATCACAAATTCAACGAGTGGTTTGGAAGGAATCAGTGACAGTGGTTGTGTGGTCCCAAATCTGGGATTAAGGGGCTATTTTCCAAGTTTAAAATGAGAAACATTCAACATTGGCCATGCTGTCAATGAAGCACGATTTGGAGCCGCCGCGCCACCTTCCTGTTCAAGTGAGCAGAGCACAACATTGTGAGTCCAAAAATTTATTGTATGCTGCTTCATAAATGATGTAATATGCCAGGGAGATATGTATACTGTAGCTAAGAAAGTAATACTATGTGTATGTTGTGTAGTAAGATGTTAGTAGCCCATGTGCCTCACCCTAACAATTGTCTGTTTACCCCTCTTAATTTAGCCTACTGTTCTGACTGTTCTACTGTAGCCTATAACCTGTTTTAGAGAAATGTAATCATTGAATATAGAGCTTTCTATAAGGGCACAAGGCGAGACCCAGATGCAGATGGTTGGAGTCTTAGATGTTTATTAATCCAAAAAGGGGTAGGCAAGAGAATGGTCGTATACAGGCAAAAGGTCAAAATCCGTTCAGAGGCCAGTAGGTACCGAAGGGCAGGCATGCTCAAGGTCAGGGCAGCCAGAATGGTCAGGCAGGCGGGAATGGAGACCAGAAAACAGACAAGGGTCAAAACCGGGAGGACTAGCAAAGAGAGGAGAAAAAGTAGTACTGGGAAAAAACACACTGGTTGACTTACAAACATACAAGACGAACTGGCATGCATAGAGAGACAGGAAACAGGAAACACAGGGATAAAGCAACACCTGGAGGGGGTGGAGACAATCACAAGGACAGGTGAAACAGATCAGGGTGTGACACTTTCATTGTCTGCTTATATGCCCCCTTTATTTATCCTACAGTTCTAACTTGATGTACAGGGAGAGCACTGTAAGAACAGCCCATGTTCTGAAATCTGTCACTGTACATTTTAAATAGTTCTATTGACATACCTTACATCTGTCCTAGCTTGCTCATTGTCTTAATATTTTACTTTTTTTAACTAGGCAAGTCAGCTAAGAACAAATTCTTATTTTCAATGACGGCCTACAGGGAACAGTTGGTTAACTGCCTTGTTCAGAGGCAGAACAACAGATTTTTACCTTGTCAGCTCGGGAATTAGATCCAGCAACCTTTCGGTTACTGGCCCAATACTCTAACCACTAGGCTACCTGCCACCCCAAAATTACAGATTGCCTCTTATCCACTTGTGCCATAGTCTGTACATCTCAACTGTCATTAGAAACCACATTTGTTTAAGCAAGTCCACCATATCAGCTATGTTTTTTTTAAAGGCAGTAAATGAGACTGAGTGAACTGTTTCGCTGCCAGACAAGGCTCTGCTGATAGCCAGGTGTAGCAGTGGTAAAATGTTGGGACTGCTGTTGGGTCAGCTTTATGTAGGCCCTAACAGTTTGTGGCACTGTTTGTCACCGTTATAGTGCAATTAATGTATTGTTTTGTGTTGTGTTTTGTATTGTAGTGGCTTTGCCTGCATCCACTTTTTTTTTTGCCCCACCAAGATTTACAAGCTGAAATGCACAAACACACACATTGCATAGGCAGCCTGCTGAGGAGAGGCAACTTCAAACACTTCTACACCTCACCTCTCCTATTCAAACACTTCAGGGACTATAAATGAAACCAGGCCTCTCCATGGGCTGACTCAACCAGCTAATAAGAGACTGCGCTGACGCCACTGACCAAACACACAGACTCATTCAGCTGGATTCCCACGCAACCATGCCCACTCGGACACACACACAGATACACATAGAAGGATGCACATGCAGACACACACTCTGAGCAGGATGGGAGGGAGCACATTTGTCTGTATATGAGAATGGGTTGGAGTACATGGGGCATACAAGCAAAGCGCTGGCAATTTGGGTCTATTAAATAAACTTTTCAGAATCTCTTTCCCAATACAAAATCACATACTTTAACCCCCAGAAAGAACCTATAGACTTAGTTAATAACATCCTAGTGTCTGGACATTTGACAATAAAAGGGATTTGGTTCAGCTGCATTGGTTCTGTCTGGTCTCACAGCAGACTAATTGCTGTTGAACTTACCCTCAGTGTGTAATTAAAGTCTTTCCCCTTGTCTCCCTGTGGGGGGAAGGGGCTGTGTGTGGGAACCGGGGCTTGTTGTCAGGTCAGCCCGTTTGAATGTAAATATGCATCAACCCCCACAGTGGGAAGGGAACCTAGTCTTTGTCCCATCCAAAACCCCGGCCTGATCCGACCCAGATCCACTCTAACGGGAGTTTTCTTTCTTTGGGTTCTGCTGTGTCTCATTACAAGAAATATGAAACGCGGCGTGGGGCAATGGAGACACTGTGGCGTGCGTGAACGCTCACACACACACCACATACACCACACACACAGGACTCTCTCTCTCTCTCTCTCTCTCTCTCTCTCTCTCTCTCTCTCTCTACAGAGGGAGCAATCTGTCTTCTATAGCCTTATCTCTCCTTTCAGGAGCTGTGACAGAGGCACTCCATAATCTCTCCTAGAAAGACAGGATGGATTTCATAACCCACAGCAAAAACAACAACAATGTAATCTAATTAGGCATGCCACATATTTCTCTCTCTGTGACGGTGTGGTGTTTAATGTTAAAACAACCTCTCTGGGCTATCATTTCCCCTCTCATTCTGCATGCCAAGGAGAAGTAAATGGGTATAATCTTTCCTTTGGGGAATCTCTCTGTGTCTCGTATATATCTCTTGTCTGCTGTATGTCTCTGTCGTTTTCCTCTCTTGCAGTCTTGTATTTCAACTCTTTTTGCTTTCAGTGTTTTTCCAAGCAGTTCACATAGTCAAGTTTCATAGCTATTTCCTAGATAAGCCAGTAGAGGCCAGAGAGAGTGTGCCCGAGAGATGTAGACTGAGACAAATAGTATTTGTTTTCTGTCAACTGCACTTGTCTGGCACAATATAGAACCAATGAAACAGTCCAAAATGTGTGAAACACATGCATCTGGCACTCCAGGCAGACTAAATTAAACTAACACTCAAATGATTAGAAAGAAAAACAAAATACTAGGCCTATTTCAACTCAAGTCTGGCTGGCTGAGTGTATGGGTCAGTTATTTTCAATGCAGACTAATTGCTGTTGAACTTACCCTCAGTGTGTAATTAAAGTCTTTCCCCTTGTCTCCCTGTGGGGGGAAGGGGCTGTGTGTGGGAACCGGGGCTTGTTGTCAGGTCAGCCCTTTTGAAGGTAAATATGCATTCACACAGCTTTATTGCTTAGAACCTGAAGCAACAGCACTATAGCAGATCAAGCATGGCATACAAGACTATATCAGATCAAACATGACATACAAGACTATATCAGATCAAACATGACATACAGCACTATAGCAGATCAAGCATGGCATACAAGACTATATCAGATCAAACAAGGCATACAGGACTATAGCAGATCAAACATGACATATAGGACTATAGTAGATCAAACAAGGCATATAGGACTATAGTAGATCAACCATGGCATATAAGACTATACCAGATCAAACATGGCATATAGGACTATACCAGATCAAACATGGCATATAGGACTATATCAGATCAAACAAGGCATATAGGACTATAGTAGATCAAACAAGGTATATAGGACTATAGTAGATCAAACAAGGCATATAGGAGGTTTGAATTTAGGCAGTTGTTTCAAAGTTCATAGTTTCTTCTGCAGTGTGGATGTCAAATGTTACAGGTCACCAAGATTCTCCCACAATCTCTATTTTCTCTCTGTATCTCTCTGACCTACTGTACCCACACAATAATAAGTTCCTCTGCATTATGGCTGCAAGGCATCGCTGTATAGTCCTCTTCTGTGTGAGGTCAACAAATAAAAAGAAGACTACTCTTGAGAGCAAATTTGTTTCTATAAACATCACCCTCAAACCTTTACTATTGGTCCCCTAGTGCACTGATACTGGACCCCTCCCTCTGCTATAGTGCACTGATACTGGACCCCCTCCCTCTGCTATAGTGCACTAATACTGGAACCCCTACCTCTGCTATAGTGCACTAACACTGGACCCCTTCCCTCTGCTATAGTGCACTAATACTGGACCCCCTCCCTCTACTATAGTGCACTGATACTGGACCCCTCCCTCTGCTATAATGCACTAATACTGGACCCCCTCCCTCTAGTATAGTGCACTGATACTGGACCCCTCCCTCTGCTATAGTGCGCTGATACTGGACCCCCTCCCTCTACTATAATGCACTAATACTGGACCCCCTCCCTCTGCTATAGTGCACTAATACTGGACCCACTCCCTCTATTATAGTGCACTGAAACTGGACCCCCTCCTTATGCTATAGTGCACTAATACTGGACACCCTCCCGCTGCTATAGTGCACTAATACTGGACCCCCTCCCTCTGCTATAGTGCACTAATACTGGACCCCCTCCCTCTGCTATAGTGCACTAATACTGGACCTCTCCCTCTGCTATAATGCACTAATACTGGACCCCCTTCCTCTGCTATAGTGCACTAATACTGGACCTCCTCACCCTGCTGTCATAGACTAATACTGGACCCACTCCCACTGCTATTTTGCACCAATACTGGACCCCCTCCCTCTGCTATAATGCACTAATACTGGACCCCCTTCCTCTGCTAGAGGTGCACTAATACTGGACCCCATCCCTCTGCTATAGTGGACTAATACTGGACCCCCTCCCTCTGCTAGAGGTGCACTAATACTGGACCCCATCCCTCTGCTATAGTGGACTAATACTGGACCCACTCCCTCTGCTATAGTGGACTAATACTGAACCCCCTCCCTCTGCTGTCATACACTAATACTGGACCCCCTCCCTCTGCTGTTGTACACAAATACTGGACCCCCTCCCTCTGCTACAGTGGACTAATACTGGACCCCTTCCCTCTGCTATAGTGGACTAATACTGAACCCCCTCCCTCTGCTATAGTGGACTAATACTGGACCCCTACCCTCTGCTATAGTGGACTAATACTGGACCCCTTCCCTCTGCTATATTGGACTAATACTGGACCCCCTACCTCTGCTGTCGTAGACTGATCCTGGACCCCCTCCCTCTGCTACAGTGCACTAATACTGGACCCCCTCCCTCTGCTATAGTGCACTAATACTGAACCCCCTCCTTCTGCTATAGCACACTAATACTGGACCCCCTCCCTCTGCTACAGTGCACTAATACTGGACCCCCTCCCTCTGCTATAGTGCACTAATACTGGACCCCCTCCCTCTGCTATAGTGCACTAATACTGGACCCCCCCCCCCCCCCCCTCTGCTATAGTGCACTAATACTGGACCCCCTCCCTCTGCTATAGTGCACGAATACTGGACCCCTTCCCTCTGCTATAGTGCACTAATACTGGACCCCCTCCCTCTGCTATAGTGCACTAATACTGGACCCCCTCCCTCTGCTATAGTGCACTAATACTAGACCCCCTCCCTCTGCTATAGTGCACTAATACCTTGCCGAATCCTTCTGCTATAGTCCACTAATTCTGGGCCTCCTCCCTCTTCTAAAGTGCACTAATACTGACCTTCTCCGTCTGCTACAGTGCACTAACACTGGACCCCCTCCCTTTGCTATAGTGCAGTAACATTTGAACCCATCCCTCTGCTATAGTGCACTAACACTGGACCCCCTCCTTCTGCTAGAGTGCACTAATACTGGGCCTCCTCCCTCTGCTATAGTTCACTAATACTGGGCCCCCTCCCTCTGCTATAGTGTACTAATACTGGATCCCCTCCCTCTGCTATAGTGCACTAATACTGGACCCCCTCCCTCTGCTATAGTGCACAAATACTGGACCCCGTCCCTCTGCTATAGTGCACTAATACTGGATCCCCTCCCTCTGCTATAGTGCACTAATACTGGACACCGTCCCTCTGCTATAGTGCACTAATACTGGACCCCCTCCCTCTGCTATAGTGTACTAATACTGGATCCCCTCCCTCTGCTATAGTGCACAAATACTGGACCCCGTCCCTCTGCTATAGTATACTAATTCTAGACCCCCTCCCTCTGCTATAGTGCACAAATACTGGATGCCCTCCCTCTGCTATAGTGCACTAATACTGGACCCCCACCCTCTGCTATAGTATACTAATACTGGACCCCCTCCCTCTGCTATAGTGCACTAATACTGGACCCCCTCCCTCTGCTATAGTGCACTAATACTGGACCTCTCCCTCTGCTATAGTGCACTAATACTGGACCCCCTCCCTCTGCTATAGTGCACTAATACTGGACCCCCTCCGTCTGCTATAGTGTTCTAACACTGGACCCCCTCCCTCTGCTATAGTGCACTAATACCGGACCCCTTCCCTCTGCTATAGTGTACAATTAATGGACCCACTCCCTCTGCTATAGTGTTCTAACACTGGACCCCCTCCCTCTGCTATAGTGCACTAATACTGGACCCCCTCCCTCTGCTATAGTGCACTAATACTGGACCCCCCCCCCCCCCCCCCTCTGCTATAGTGCACTAATACTGGACACCCTCCCTCTGCTATAGTGCACGAATACTGGACCCCTTCCCTCTGCTATAGTGCACTAATACTGGACCCCCTCCCTCTGCTATAGTGCACTAATGCTGGACCCCCTCCCTCTGCTATAGTGCACTAATACTAGACCCCCTCCCTCTGCTATAGTGCACTAATACCTTGCCTAATCCTTCTGCTATAGTCCACTAATTCTGGGCCTCCTCCCTCTTCTAAAGTGCACTAATACTGACCTTCTCCGTCTGCTACAGTGCACTAACACTGGACCCCCTCCCTTTGCTATAGTGCAGTAACATTTGAACCCATCCCTCTGCTATAGTGCACTAACACTGGACCCCCTCCTTCTGCTAGAGTGCACTAATACTGGGCCCCTTCCCTCTGCTATAGTGTACTAATACTGGATCCCCTCCCTCTGCTATAGTGCACTAATACTGGACCCCCTCCCTCTGCTATAGTGCACAAATACTGGACCCCGTCCCTCTGCTATAGTGCACTAATACTGGATCCCCTCCCTCTGCTATAGTGCACTAATACTGGACCCCGTCCCTCTGCTATAGTGCACTAATACTGGACCCCCTCCCTCTGCTATAGTGTACTAATACTGGATCCCCTCCCTCTGCTATAGTGCACAAATACTGGACCCCGTCCCTCTGCTATAGTATACTAATTCTAGACCCCCTCCCTCTGCTATAGTGCACAAATACTGGATGCCCTCCCTCTGCTATAGTGCACTAATACTGGACCCCCACCCTCTGCTATAGTATACTAATACTGGACCCCCTCCCTCTGCTATAGTGCACTAATACTGGACCCCCTCCCTCTGCTATAGTGCACTAATACTGGACCTCTCCCTCTGCTATAGTGCACTAATACTGGACCCCCTCCCTCTGCTATAGTGCACTAATACTGGACCCCCTCCCTCTGCTATAGTGTTCTAACACTGGACCCCCTCCCTCTGCTATAGTGCACTAATACTGGACCCCTTCCCTCTGCTATAGTGTACAATTAATGGACCCACTCCCTCTGCTATAGTGTTCTAACACTGGACCCCCTCCCTGTGCTATAGTGCACTAATACTGGACCCCCTCCCTCTGCTATAGTGCACTAATAATGGACCCCCTCCCTCTGCTATAGTGCACTAATACTGGACCCCCTCCCTCTGCTATATTGTTCTAACACTGGACCCCCTCCCTATGCTATAGTGCACTAATACTGGACCCCTTCCCTCTGCTATAGTGTACTAATACTGGGCCCCCTCCCTATGCTGTCATAGACTAATACTGGACCCACTCCCTCTGCTGTCATAGACTAATACTGGACCCCTTCCCTCTGCTATAGTGCACCAATACTGGACCCCCTTCCTCTGCTATAGTGCACCAATACTGGACCCCCTCCCTCTGCTATAGTGCACTAATACTGGACCCCCTTCCCTCTGCTATTGTGCACCAATACTGGACCCCCTCCCTCTGCTATAATGCACTAATACTGGACCCCCTTCCTCTGCTATAGTGCACTAATACTGGACCTCCTCACCCTGCTGTCATAGACTAATACTGGACCCACTCCCACTGCTATTTTGCACCAATACTGGACCCCCTCCCAATGCTATAATGCACTAATACTGGACCCACTTCCTCTGCTAGAGGTGCACTAATACTGGACCCCATCCCTCTGCTATAGTGGACTAATACTGGACCCCCTCCCTATGCTGTCATAGACTAATACTGGACCCACTCCCTCTGCTGTCATAGACTAATACTGGACCCCTTCCCTCTGCTATAGTGCACCAATACTGGACCCCCTTCCTCTGCTATAGTGCACCAATACTGGACCCCCTCCCTCTGCTATAGTGCACTAATACTGGACCCCCTTCCCTCTGCTATTGTGCACCAATACTGGACCCCCTCCCTCTGCTATAATGCACTAATACTGGACCCCCTTCCTCTGCTATAGTGCACTAATACTGGACCTCCTCACCCTGCTGTCATAGACTAATACTGGACCCACTCCCACTGCTATTTTGCACCAATACTGGACCCCCTCCCAATGCTATAATGCACTAATACTGGACCCACTTCCTCTGCTAGAGGTGCACTAATACTGGACCCCATCCCTCTGCTATAGTGGACTAATACTGGACCCCCTCCCTCTGCTAGAGGTGCACTAATAGTGGACCCCATCCCTCTGCTATAGTGGACTAATACTGGACCCACTCCCTCTGCTATAGTGGACTAATACTGAACCCCCTCCCTCTGCTGTCGTACACTAATACTGGACCCCCTCCCTCTGCTGTTGTACACAAATACTGGACCCCCTCCCTCTGCTACAGTGGACTAATACTGGACCCCTTCCCTCTGCTATAGTGGACTAATACTGAACCCCCTCCCTCTGCTATAGTGGACTAATACTGGACACCTACCCTCTGCTATAGTGGACTAATACTGGACCCCTTCCCTCTGCTATATTGGACTAATACTGGACCCCCTACCTCTGCTGTCGTAGACTGATCCTGGACCCCCTCCCTCTGCTATAGTGCACTAATACTGGACCCCCTCCCTCTGCTATAGTGCACTAATACTGAACCCCCTCCTTCTGCTATAGCGCACTAATACTGGACCCCCTCCCTCTGCTACAGTGCACTAATACTGGACCCCCTCCCTCTGCTATAGTGTACTAATACTGGACCCCCTCCCTCTGCTATAGTGCACTAATACAGGACCCCCCCCCCCCTCTGCTATAGTGCACTAATACTGGACCCCCTCCATCTGCTATAGTGCACGAATACTGGACCCCTTCCCTCTGCTATAGTGCACTAATACTGGACCCCCTCCCTCTGCTATAGTGCACTAATACTGGAACCCCTCCCTCTGCTATAGTGCACTAATACTGGACCCCCTCCCTCTGCTATAGTGCACTATTCCCTTGCCTAATCCTTCTGCTATAGTCCACTAATTCTGGGCCTCCTCCCTCTGCTAAAATGCACTAATACCTTGCCTAATCCTTCTGCTATAGTCCACTAATTCTGGGCCTCCTCCCTCTTCTAAAGTGCACTAATACTGACCATTACCGTCTGCTACAGTGCACTAACACTGGACCCCCTCCCTTTGCTATAGTGCAGTAACATTTGAACCCCTCCCTCTGCTACAGTGCACTAACACTGGACCCCCTCCTTCTGCTAGAGTGCACTAATACTGGGCCTCCTCCCTCTGCTATAGTTCACTAATACTGGGCCCCCTACCTCTGCTATAGTGTACTAATACTGGATCCCCTCCCTCTGCTATAGTGCACAAATACTGGATCCCCTCCCTCTGCTATAGTGCACTAATACTGGACCCCCTCCCTCTGCTATAGTGTACTAATACTGGATCCCCTCCCTCTGCTATAGTGCACAAATACTGGACCCCGTCCCTCTGCTATAGTGCACAAAAACTGGATCCCCTCCCTCTGCTATAGTGCACTAATACTGGACCTCCTCCCTCTGCTATAGTGTACTAATACTGGATCCCCTACCTCTGCTATAGTGCACAAATACTGGACCCCGTCCCTCTGCTATAGTATACTAATTCTAGACCCCCTCCCTCTGCTATAGTGCACAAAAACTGGATGCCCTCCCTCTGCTATAGTGCACTAATACTGGACCCCCTCCCTCTGCTATAGTATACTAATACTGGACCCCCTCCCTCTGCTATAGTGTACTAATACTGGATCCCCTCCCTCTGCTATAGTGCACAAGTACTGGACCCCGTCCCTCTGCTATAGTGCACTAATACTGGATCCCCTCCCTCTGCTATAGTGCACTAATACTGGACCCCATCCCTCTGCTATAGTGTACTAATACTGGATCCCCTACCTCTGCTATAGTGCACAAATACTGGACCGCGTCCCTCTGCTATAGTATACTAATTCTAGACCCCCTCCCTCTGCTATAGTGCACAAAAACTGGATGCCCTCCCTCTGCTATAGTGCACTAATACTGGACCCCCTCCCTCTGCTATAGTATACTAATACTGGACCCCCTACCTCTGCTGTCGTAGACTGATCCTGGACCCCCTCCCTCTGCTATAGTGCACTAATACTGGACCCCCTCCCTCTGCTATAGTGCACTAATACTGAACCCCCTCCTTCTGCTATAGCGCACTAATACTGGACCCCCTCCCTCTGCTACAGTGCACTAATACTGGACCCCCTCCCTCTGCTATAGTGTACTAATACTGGACCCCCTCCCTCTGCTATAGTGCACTAATACAGGACCCCCCCCCTCTGCTATAGTGCACTAATACTGGACCCCCTCCATCTGCTATAGTTCACGAATACTGGACCCCTTCCCTCTGCTATAGTGCACTAATACTGGACCCCCTCCCTCTGCTATAGTGCACTAATACTGGAACCCCTCCCTCTGCTATAGTGCACTAATACTGGACCCCCTCCCTCTGCTATAGTGCACTATTACCTTGCCTAATCCTTCTGCTATAGTCCACTAATTCTGGGCCTCCTCCCTCTGCTAAAGTGCACTAATACCTTGCCTAATCCTTCTGCTATAGTCCACTAATTCTGGGCTTCCTCCCTCTTCTAAAGTGCACTAATACTGACCATCTCCGTCTGCTACAGTGCACTAACACTGGACCCCCTCCCTTTGCTATAGTGCAGTAACATTTGAACCCCTCCCTCTGCTACAGTGCACTAACACTGGACCCCCTCCTTCTGCTAGAGTGCACTAATACTGGGCCTCCTCCCTCTGCTATAGTTCACTAATACTGGGCCCCCTACCTCTGCTATAGTGTACTAATACTGGATCCCCTCCCTCTGCTATAGTGCACAAATACTGGATCCCCTCCCTCTGCTATAGTGCACTAATACTGGACCCCCTCCCTCTGCTATAGTGTACTAATACTGGATCCCCTCCCTCTGCTATAGTGCACAAATACTGGACCCCGTCCCTCTGCTATAGTGCACAAAAACTGGATCCCCTCCCTCTGCTATAGTGCACTAATACTGGACCCCCTCCCTCTGCTATAGTGTACTAATACTGGATCCCCTACCTCTGCTATAGTGCACAAATACTGGACCCCGTCCCTCTGCTATAGTATACTAATTCTAGACCCCCTCCCTCTGCTATAGTGCACAAAAACTGGATGCCCTCCCTCTGCTATAGTGCACTAATACTGGACCCCCTCCCTCTGCTATAGTATACTAATACTGGACCCCCTCCCTCTGCTATAGTGTACTAATACTGGATCCCCTCCCTCTGCTATAGTGCACAAGTACTGGACCCCGTCCCTCTGCTATAGTGCACTAATACTGGATCCCCTCCCTCTGCTATAGTGCACTAATACTGGACCCCATCCCTCTGCTATAGTGTACTAATACTGGATCCCCTACCTCTGCTATAGTGCACAAATACTGGACCCCGTCCCTCTGCTATAGTATACTAATTCTAGACCCCCTCCCTCTGCTATAGTGCACAAAAACTGGATGCCCTCCCTCTGCTATAGTGCACTAATACTGGACCCCCTCCCTCTGCTATAGTATACTAATACTGGACCCCCTCCCTCTGCTATAGTGTACTAATACTGGATCCCCTCCCTCTGCTATAGTGCACAAATACTGGACCCCGTCCCTCTGCTATAGTGCACTAATACTGGATCCCCTCCCTCTGCTATAGTGCACTAATACTGGATCCCCTCCCTCTGCTATAGTGCACTAATACTGGACCCCATCCCTCTGCTATAGTGCACTAATACTGGACCCCCTCCCTCTGCTATAGTGTACTAATACTGGATCCCCTCCCTCTGCTATAGTGCACAAACACTGGACCCCGTCCCTCTGCTATAGTGCACTAATACTGGATCCCCTCCCTCTGCTATAGTGCACTAATACTGGACACCCTCCCCCTGCTATAGTGTACTAATACTGAATCCCCTCCCTCTGCTATAGTGCACAAATACTGGACCCCGTCCCTCTGCTATAGTATACTAATTCTAGGCCCCCTCCCTCTGCTATAGTGCACAAATACTGGATGCCCTCCCTCTGCTATAGTGCACTAATACTGGACCCCCTCCCTCTGCTATAGTATACTAATACTGGACCCCCTCCCTCTGCTATAGTGCACTAATACTGGACCCCCTCCCTCTGCTATAGTTCACTAATACTGGACCTCTCCCTCTGCTATAGTGCACTAATACTGGACCCCCTCCCTCTGCTATAGTGTTCTAACACTGGACCCCCTCCCTCTGCTATAGTGCACTAATACTGGACCCCTTCCCTCTGCTATAGTGTACAATTACTGGACCCACTCCCTCTGCTATAGTGTTCTAACACTGGACCCCCTCCCTCTGCTATAGTGCACTAATACTGGACCCCCTCCCTCTGCTATAGTGCACTAATAATGGACCCCCTCCCTCTGCTATAGTGCACTAATACTGGACCCCTTCCCTCTGCTATAGTGTTCTAACACTGGACCCCCTCCTTCTGCTAGAGTGCACTAATACTGGGCCTCCTCCCTCTGCTATAGTTCACTAATACTGGGCCCCCTCCCTCTGCTATAGTGTACTAATACTGGACCCCCTCCCTCTGCTATAGTGCACAAATACTGGATCCCCTCCCTCTGCTATAGTGCACTAATACTGGACCCCCTCCCTCTGCTATAGTGTACTAATACTGGATCCCCTCCCTCTGCTATAGTGCACAAATACTGGACCCCGTCCCTCTGCTATAGTGCACTAATACTGGATCCCCTCCCTCTGCTATAGTGCACTAATACTGGACCCCCTCCCTCTGCTATAGTGCACTAATACTGGACCCCCTCCCTCTGCTATAGTGTACTAATACTGGATCCCCTCCCTCTGATATAGTGCACAAATACTGGACCCCGTCCCTCTGCTATAGTCTACTAATTCTAGACCCCCTCCCTCTGCTATAGTGCACAAAAACTGGATGCCCTCCCTCTGCTATAGTGCACTAATACTGGACCCCCTCCCTCTGCTATAGTATACTAATACTGGACCCCCTCCCTCTGCTATAGTGTACTAATACTGGATCCCCTCCCTCTGCTATAGTGCACAAATACTGGACCCCGTCCCTCTGCTATAGTGCACTAATACTGGATCCCCTCCCTCTGCTATAGTGCACTAATACTGGACCCCATCCCTCTGCTATAGTGCACTAATACTGGACCCCCTCCCTCTGCTATAGTGTACTAATACTGGATCCCCTCCCTCTGCTATAGTGCACAAACACTGGACCCCGTCCCTCTGCTATAGTGCACTAATACTGGATCCCCTCCCTCTGCTATAGTGCACTAATACTGGACCCCCTCCCTCTGCTATAGTGCACTAATACTGGACCCCCTCCCCCTGCTATAGTGTACTAATACTGGATCCCCTCCCTCTGCTATTGTGCACAAATATAGTCCCTCTGCTATAGTATACTAATTCTAGGCCCCCTCCCTCTGCTATAGTGCACAAATACTGGATGCCCTCCCTCTGCTATAGTGCACTAATACTGGACCCCCTCCCTCTGCTATAGTATACTAATACTGGACCCCCTCCCTCTGCTATAGTGCACTAATACTGGACCCCCTCCCTCTGCTATAGTGCACTAATACTGGACCTCTCCCTCTGCTATAGTGCACTAATACTGGACCCCCTCCCTCTGCTATAGTGTTCTAACACTGGACCCCCTCCCTCTGCTATAGTGCACTAATACTGGACCCCTTCCCTCTGCTATAGTGTACAATTACTGGACCCACTCCCTCTGCTATAGTGTTCTAACACTGGACCCCCTCCCTCTGCTATAGTGCACTAATACTGGACCCCCTCCCTTTGCTATAGTGCACTAATAATGGAC
The DNA here is from genome assembly GCF_045791955.1 of Oncorhynchus clarkii lewisi. Lineage (NCBI taxonomy): Eukaryota > Metazoa > Chordata > Actinopteri > Salmoniformes > Salmonidae > Oncorhynchus > Oncorhynchus clarkii. Next base: position 34,319,571 of record NC_092158.1, read on the forward strand.
CCCGTCCCTCTGCTATAGTGCACTAATAATGGACCCCCTCCCTCTGCTATAGTGTTCTAACACTCGACCCCCTCCCTCTGCTATAGTGCACTAATACTGGACCCCTTCCCTCTGCTATAGTGTACTAATACTGGGCCCCCTCCCTATGCTGTCATAGACTAATACTGGACCCACTCCCTCTGCTGTCATAGACTAATACTGGACCCCTTCCCTCTGCTATAGTGCACCAATACTGGACCCCCTTCCTCTGCTATAGTGCACCAATACTGGACCCCCTCCCTCTGCTATAGTGCACTAATACGGGACCCCCTTCCTCTGCTATAGTGCACCAATACTGGACCCCCTCCCTCTGCTATAATGCACTAATACGGGACCCCCTTCCTCTGCTATAATTCACTAATACTGGACCCCTTCCCTCTGCTATAGTGCACCAATACTGGACCCCCTCCCTCTGCTATAATGCACTAATACTGGACCCCCTTCCTCTGCTATAGTGCACTAATACTGGACCTCCTCACCCTGCTGTCATAGACTAATACTGGACCCACTCCCACTGCTATTTTGTACCAATACTGGACCCCCTCCCTCTGCTATAATGCACTAATACTGGACCCCTTCCTCTGCTAGAGGTGCACTAATACTGGACCCCATCCCTCTGCTATAGTGGACTAATACTGGACCCCCTCCCTCTGCTAGAGGTGCACTAATAGTGGACCCCATTCCTCTGCTATAGTGGACTAATACTGGACCCACTCCCTCTGCTATAGTGGACTAATACTGAACCCCCTCCCTCTGCTGTCGTACACTAATACTGGACCCCCTCCCTCTGCTGTTGTACACAAATACTGGACCCCCTCCCTCTGCTAAAGTGGACTAATACTGGACCCCTTCCCTCTGCTATAGTGGACTAATACTGAACCCCCTCCCTCTGCTATAGTGGACTAATACTGGACCCCTACCCTCTGCTATAGTGGACTAATACTGGACCCCTTCCCTCTGCTATATTGGACTAATACTGGACCCCCTACCTCTGCTGTCGTAGACTGATCCTGGACCCCTCCCTCTGAAAAAGTGCACTAATACTGGACCCCCTCCCTCTGCTATAGTGCACTAATACTGAACCCCCTCCTTCTGCTATAGCGCACTAATACTGGACCCCCTCCCTCTGCTACAGTGCACTAATACTGGACCCCCTCCCTCTGCTATAGTGCACTAATACTGGACCCCCTCCCTCTGCTATAGTGCACTAATACTGGACCCCCCCCCCCCTCTGCTATAGTGCACTAATACTGGACCCCCTCCCTCTGCTATAGTGCACGAATACTGGACCCCTTCCCTCTGATATAGTGCACTAATACTGGACCCCCTCCCTCTGCTATAGTGCACTAATACTGGACCCCCTCCCTCTGCTATAGTGCACTAATACTGGACCCCCTCCCTCTGCTATAGTGCACTAATACCTTGCCTAATGCTTCTGCTGTAGTCCACTAATTCTGGGCCTCCTCCCTCTGCTAAAGTGCACTAATACTGACCATCTCCGTCTGCTACAGTGCACTAACACTGGACCCCCTCCCTTTGCTATAGTGCAGTAACAATTGAACCCCTCCCTCTGCTATAGTGCACTAACACTGGACCCCCTCCTTCTGCTAGAGTGCACTAATACTGGGCCTCCTCCCTCTGCTATAGTTCACTAATACTGGGCCCCCTCCCTCTGCTATAGTGTACTAATACTGGATCCCCTCCCTCTGCTATAGTGCACAAATACTGGATCCCCTCCCTCTGCTATAGTGCACTAATACTGGACCCCCTCCCTCTGCTATAGTGTTCTAACACTGGACCCCCTCCCTCTGCTATAGTGCACTAATACTGGACCCCTTCCCTCTGCTATAGTGTACAATTACTGGACCCACTCCCTCTGCTATAGTGTTCTAACACTGGACCCCCTCCCTCTGCTATAGTGCACTAATACTGGACCCCCTCCCTTTGCTATAGTGCACTAATAATGGACCCCGTCCCTCTGCTATAGTGCACTAATAATGGACCCCCTCCCTCTGCTATAGTGTTCTAACACTCGACCCCCTCCCTCTGCTATAGTGCACTAATACTGGATCCCCTCCCTCTGCTATAGTGCACAAATACTGGATCCCCTCCCTCTGCTATAGTGCACTAATACTGGACCCCCTCCCTCTGCTATAGTGCACTAATACTGGATCCCCTCCCTCTGCTATAGTGCACAAATACTGGACCCCGTCCCTCTGCTATAGTGCACTAATACTGAATCCCCTCCCTCTGCTATAGAGTACTAATACTGGATCCCCTCCCTCTGCTATAGTGCCCAAATACTGGACCCCGTCCCTCTGCTATAGTATACTAATACTGGACCCCCTCCCTCTGCTATAGTGCACAAGTCCTGGACCCCGTCCCTCTGCTATAGTATACTAATACTGGACCCCCTCCCTCTGCTATAGTGCACTAATACTGGACCCCCTCCCTCTGCTACAGTGCACTAATACTGGACCCCCTCCCTCTGCTATAGTGCACGAATACTGGATCCCCTCCCTCTGCTATAGTGCACAAATACTGGATCCCCTCCCTCTGCTATAGTACACAAATACTGGATCCCCTCCCTCTGCTATAGTGCACTAATACTGGACCCCCTCCCTCTGCTATAGTGCACTAATACTGGATCCCCTCCCTCTGCTATAGTGCACTAATACTGGATCCCCTCCCTCTGCTATAGTGCACTAATACTGGACCCCCTCCCTCTGCTATAGTGCACTAATACTGGACCCCCTCCCTCTGCTATAGTGCACTAATACTGGATCCCCTCCCTCTGCTATAGTGCACTAATACTGGATCCCCTCCCTCTGCTATAGTGCACTAATACTGGATCCCCTCCCTCTGCTATAGTTCACTAATACTGGGCCCCCTCCCTCTGCTACAGAGTACTCATCTGGACCCCCTCCCTCTGCTATAGTGTAGTAACACTGGACCCCCTCCCTCTGCTATAGTGCACTAATACTGGACCCCCTGCCTCTGCTATAGTCTACTAATACTGGACCCCCTCCCTCTGCTATAGTGCACTAATACTGGACCCCCTCCCTCTGCTATAGTGTACTAATTCTGGACCCCCTCCCTCTGCTGTCGTAGACTAATCCTGGACCCCCTCCCTCTGCTATAGTGGACTAATACTGGACACCCTCCCTCTGCTATAGTGCACTAATACTGGTCCCCCTCCCTCTGCTGTCGTACACTAATACTGGACCCCCTCCCTCTGCTACAGTGGACTAATACTGGGCCCCCTCCCTCTGCTATAGTGGACTAATACTGGACCCCCTCCCTCTGCTATAGTGGACTAATACTTGTCCCCCTCCCTCTGCTATAGTGTACAAATACTGGACCCCCTCCCTCTGCTATAGTGCACTAATACTGGACCCCCTCCCTCTGCTGTCGTAGACTTATACTGGACCACCTCCCTCTGCTGTCGTAGACTAAAACTGGACCCCCTCCCTCTGCTATAGTGGTCTAATTCTGGACCCCCTCCCTCTGCTATAGTGGACTAATACTGGACCCCCTCCCTCTGCTATAGTGGACTAATACTGGACCCCCTCCCTCTGCTGTCGTAGACTAATACTGGACCCCCTCCCTCTGCTGTCGTAGACTAATAATGGACCCCCTCCCTCTGCTGTAGTAGACTAAAACTGGGTCTCCTCCCTCTGCTATAGTGCACTAATACTGGACCCCCTCCCTCTGCAATAGTGCACTAATACTGGGCCCCCTCCCTCTGCTGTCGTAGACTAATACTGGACCCCCTCCCTCTGCTATAGTGGTCTAATACTGGACCCCCTCCCTCTGCTATAGTGGACTAATACTGGACCCCCTCCCTCTGCTATAGTGGACTAATACTGGACCCCCTCCCTCTGCTGTCGTAGATTAATAATGGACCCCCTCCCTCTTCTGTAGTAGACTAAAACTGGGTCTCCTCCCTCTGCCATAGTGCTCTAACACTGGACCCCCTCCCTCTGCTACAGTGCACTACCACTGGATCCCCTCCTTCTGCTATAGTGCACTAATACTGGACACCCTCCCTCTGCTATAGTGCTCTTACACTGGACCCCCTCCCTCTGATACAGTGCACTACCACTGGATCCCCTCCCTCTGCTATAGTGCACTAATACTGGGCCTCTTCCTTCTGCTATAATGCACTAATACTGGACCCCCTCCCTCTGCTATAGTGCTCTAATACTGGACCTCCTCCCTCTGCTATATTGGACTAATACTGGACCCCCTCCCTCTGCTATATTGCACTAATACTGGGCCTCCTCCCTCTGCTAGAGGTGCACTAATACTGGACCTCCTCCCTCTGCTATATTGGACTAATACTGAACCCCCTCCCTCTGCTATAGTGCACTAATACTGGGCCTCCTCCCTCTGCTAGAGGTGCACTAATACTGGACCCCCTCCCTCTGCTATATTGCACTAATACTGGACCTCCTCCCTCTGCTATATTGCACTAATAATGGACCTCCTCCCTCTGCTATAGTGGACTAATACTGGACCCCCTCCCTCTGCAATATTGCACTAATACTGGACCTCCTCCCTCTGCTATATTGCACTAATACTGGGCCTCCTCCCTCTGCTATAGTGGACTAATACTGGACCCCCTCCCTCTGCTATAGTGCACTAATACTGGACCTCCTCCCTCTGCTATATTGCACTAATACTGAACCCCCTCCCTCTGCTATATTGCACTAATACTGGGCCTCCTCCCTCTGCTAGAGGTGCACTAATACTGGACCCCCTCCCTCTGCAATAGTGCACTAATACTGGGGCCCCTCCCTCTGCTGTCGTAGACTAATACTGGACCCCCTCCCTCTGCTATAGTGGTCTAATACTGGACCCCCTCCCTCTGCTATAGTGGACTATTACTGGACCCCCTCCCTCTGCTATAGTGGACTAATACTGGACCCCCTCCCTCTGCTGTCGTAGACTAATAATGGACCCCCTCCCTCTTCTGTAGTAGACTAAAACTGGGTCTCCTCCCTCTGCTATAGTGCTCTAACACTGGACCCCCTCCCTCTGCTACAGTGCACTACCACTGGATCCCCTCCTTCTGCTATAGTGCACTAATACTGGACACCCTCCCTCTGCTATAGTGCTCTTACACTGGACCCCCTCCCTCTGATACAGTGCACTACCACTGGATCCCCTCCCTCTGCTATAGTGCACTAATACTGGGCCTCTTCCTTCTGCTATAATGCACTAATACTGGACCCCCTCCCTCTGCTATAGTGCTCTAATACTGGACCTCCTCCCTCTGCTATATTGGACTAATACTGGACCCCCTCCCTCTGCTATATTGCACTAATACTGGGCCTCCTCCCTCTGCTAGAGGTGCACTAATACTGGACCTCCTCCCTCTGCTATATTGGACTAATACTGAACCCCCTCCCTCTGCTATAGTGCACTAATACTGGGCCTCCTCCCTCTGCTAGAGGTGCACTAATACTGGACCCCCTCCCTCTGCTATATTGCACTAATACTGGACCTCCTCCCTCTGCTATATTGCACTAATAATGGACCTCCTCCCTCTGCTATAGTGGACTAATACTGGACCCCCTCCCTCTGCTATATTGCACTAATACTGGACCTCCTCCCTCTGCTATATTGCACTAATACTGGGCCTCCTCCCTCTGCTATAGTGGACTAATACTGGACCCCCTCCCTCTGCTATAGTGCACTAATACTGGACCTCCTCCCTCTGCTGTATTGCACTAATACTGAACCCCCTCCCTCTGCTATATTGCACTAATACTGGGCCTCCTCCCTCTGCTAGAGGTGCACTAATACTGGACCCCCTCCCTCTGCTATAGTGCTCTAATACTGGACCTCCTCCCTCTGCTATAGTGCTCTAATACTGGACCTCCTCCCTCTACTATAGTGCTCTAATACTGGACCTCCTCCCTCTGCTATAGTGCTCTAATACTGGACCTCCTCCCTCTGCTATAGTGCTCTAATACTGGACCTCCTCCCTCTATTATAGTGCTCTAATACTGGACCTCCTCCCTCTGCTACAGTGTTCTAATACTGGACCTCCTCCCCCTGCTACAGTGCTCTAATACTGGACCTCCTCCCTCTGCTATAGTGCTCTAATACTGGACCTCCTCCCTCTGCTACAGTGCTCTAATACTGGACCTCCTCCCTCTGCTACAGTGCTCTAATACTGGACCTCCTCCCTCTGCTATAGTGCTCTAATACTGGACCTCCTCCCTCTGCTATAGTGCTCTAATACTGGACCTCCTCCCTCTGCTATAGTGCACTAATACTGGGCCTCCTCCCTCTGCTATAGTGCTCTAATACTGGACCTCCTCCCTCTACTACAGTGCTTTAATACTGGACCTCCTCCCTCTGCTATAGTGCTCTAATACTGGACCTCCTCCCCCTGCTACAGTGCTCTAATACTGGACCTCCTCCCTCTGCTATAGTGCTCTAATACTGGACCTCCTCCCTCTGCTATAGTGCTCTAATACTAGACCTCCTTCCTCTGCTATAGTGCACTAATACTGGACCTCCTCCCTCTGCTATAGTGCTCTAATACTGGACCTCCTCCCTCTGCTACAGTCCACTGATTGTCAAATGACAAACTCTGCTACACCTGTTAAGACGAGGGTCCCCTTCGGTCCCCTTTCAACCACCCCTCATCCAACGACCTTCATCTTCTCTCACGTATGTGTGATGGGTGATGACAAGCCTAGGCTTCAAACCTTGGTTGAAATAGTATTTGTTTACTTTCAAGTACTTGAAAAGTATCAAAGCTGCACCTGATACAGCTTTCTTGGCGCAATGGAACCAATGGATTAGTTCTAAAAGTACAGACCCCACCCATTTGGCACTCCGTGCACTCCAGTTAGGGCCAATTAAAAAGATTCAAAAGTATTTTAAAGAAAACAGAAACTATTTGAACCCAGGAAGGGTCTGTCTAGGAGTGTCCCTGCCTGCTAGAGCCCAACCATTATAACACAGGCTCATCCATCACTCTGTTTCCACTGCCTCCTATTGATTGGACATTACAGTGAGCTGCTGAGCCACAGATCCCTCTCTTCAGGGGGAATATTGTGAAAGGGCTAACGAAATGTTTTTTTTTTTAAATGCCCCAGAATAAGACGTCCATCAGAGTTGTGTTTTGTTAGCCACTGTCGAGTGGAGTCATTTCAGAGTCCAGATGGACCTCTGTTAATCCTGTAGACCTACTGTAGCTTTCACCACACTCTCGCTGAGCAGAATCCGAGCTCTTTCAACTCATCAAGCCAGCCAATCTAACATGGATTTATTCAAACACTTTCCTTACAGAGGAAATACAGTAACTGTATACACACAGACAGATCAAAAAGTTTTGTTGTGGGGAAGACTGTATCGTTGGTGTGTCTTTGTGTCTGTGTGCATGCGCACTGTATGTGTCAAATCAAATCAAATCAAATGTTATTTGTCACATACACATGGTTAGCAGATGTTAATGCGAGTGTAGCGAAATGCTTGTGCTTCTAGTTCCGACAATGCAGTAATAACCAACAAGTAATCTAACCAACAATTCCAAAACTACTGTCTTATACACAGTGTAAGGGGATAAAGAATATGTACATAAAGATATATGGATGAGTGATGGTACAGAGCAGCATAGACAAGATACAGTAGATGGTATCGAGTACAGTATATACATATGAGATGAGTATGTAAACAAAGTGGCATAGTTAAAGTGGCTAGTGATACATGTATTACATAAGGATGCAGTAGATGATATAGAGTACAGTATATACGTATACATATGAGATGAATAATGTAGGGTATTATGTGTGTCCCTGTATGTGTGTGTGTGTTGTGTGTTAGTGTGTGTGACCTTCATTTCTCGCACCACGGGTGTCTTATTGAAAAACTAAATAGAATGTGACAGTTTTCCCTCCAACCTGGAATGTAGACATGCTTACCAGGGGCCCTATTAATTAGCTGTTGATGAAGTGCTGCCGTGATGTTCCACTTGAAGGACAGGACAGCACCATGGATTCTCATCGGCATGGTGATTAAAGGATCTGGGGGGGTGTTTGTTTACACACTCGCACACACACATATACAATAACACACACACACACACACGCACGCACGCACGCACGCACACACACACACACACACACACACACACACACACACACACACGTTTGTTTTACTATCCTTGTGGGGACAAAACAATTGATTCCCACTCAAAATCCTATTTTCCTTAACCCCTAACCCTTTAAATAACCCTAACCCTAAACCTAACCTAAACCCCAAACACCTAACCCTAAACCTAACCCTAATTGTAACCCTAACCCTAAACCTAACCTAAACCCCAAACACCTAACCCTAAACCTAACCCTAATTGTAACCCTAACCCTAAACCTAACCTAAACCCCAAACACCTAACCCTAATTGTAACCCTAACCCTAAACCTAACCTAAACCCCAAACACCTAACCCTAAACCTAACCCTAAGACTCCCCAAATTTTATCAGCATATCGATTGCGCAACCAGGGGAGGAAAGACCTTGGACCATTGTTACTCTAACTTCCGCGACGCATATAAGGCCCTGCCCCGCCCCCCTTTCGGAAAAGCTGACCACGACTCCATTTTGTTGATCCCTGCCTACAGACAGAAACTAAAACAAGAGGCTCCCACGCTGAGGTCTGTCCAACGCTGGTCCGACCAAGCTGACTCCACACTCCAAGACTGCTTCCATCACGTGGACTGGGAGATGTTTCGTATTGCGTCAGATAACAACATTGACGAATACGCTGATTCGGTGTGCGAGTTCATTAGAACGTGCGTTGAAGATGTCGTTCCCATAGCAACGATTAAAACATTCCCTAACCAGAAACCGTGGATTGATGGCAGCATTCGTGTGAAACTGAAAGCGCGAACCACTGCTTTTAATCAGGGCAAGGTGTCTGGTAACATGACCGAATACAAACAGTGCAGCTATTCCCTCCGCAAGGCTATCAAACAAGCTAAGCGCCAGTACAGAGACAAAGTAGAATCTCAATTCAACGGCTCAGACACAAGAGGCATGTGGCAGGGTCTACAGTCAATCACGGACTACAGGAAGAAACCCAGCCCAGTCACGGACCAGGATGTCTTGCTCCCAGGCAGACTAAATAACTTTTTTGCCCGCTTTGAGGACAATACAGTGCCACTGACACGGCCTGCAACGAAAACATGCGGTCTCTCCTTCACTGCAGCCGAGGTGAGTAAGACATTTAAACGTGTTAACCCTCGCAAGGCTGCAGGCCCAGATGGCATCCCCAGCCGCGCCCTCAGAGCATGCGCAGACCAGCTGGCCGGTGTGTTTACGGACATATTCAATCAATCCCTATACCAGTCTGCTGTTCCCACATGCTTCAAGAGGGCCACCATTGTTCCTGTTCCCAAGAAAGCTAAGGTAACTGAGCTAAATGACTACCGCCCCGTAGCACTCACATCCGTCATCATGAAGTGCTTTGAGAGACTAGTCAAGGACCATATCACCTCCACCCTACCTGACACCCTAGACCCACTCCAATTTGCTTACCGCCCAAATAGGTCCACAGACGATGCAATCTCAACCACACTGCACACTGCCCTAACCCATCTGGACAAGAGGAATACCTATGTGAGAATGCTGTTCATCGACTACAGCTCGGCATTCAACACCATAGTACCCTCCAAGCTCGTCATCAAGCTCGAGACCCTGGGTCTCGACCCCGCCCTGTGCAACTGGGTACTGGACTTCCTGACGGGCCGCCCCCAGGTGGTGAGGGTAGGCAACAACATCTCCTCCCCGCTGATCCTCAACACTGGGGCCCCACAAGGTTGCGTTCTGAGCCCTCTCCTGTACTCCCTGTTCACCCACGACTGCGTGGCCACGCACGCCTCCAACTCAATCATCAAGTTTGCGGACGACACAACAGTGGTAGGCTTGATTACCAACAACGATGAGACGGCCTACAGGGAGGAGGTGAGGGCCCTCGGAGTGTGGTGTCAGGAAAACAACCTCACACTCAACGTCAACAAAACTAAGGAGATGATTGTGGACTTCAGGAAACAGCAGAGGGAACACCCCCCTATCCACATCGATGGAACAGTAGTGGAGAGGGTAGCAAGTTTTAAGTTCCTCGGCATACACATCACAGACAAACTGAATTGGTCCACTCACACAGACAGCAACCTCAGGAGGCTGAAGAAATTCGGCTTGTCACCAAAAGCACTCACAAACTTCTACAGATGCACAATCGAGAGCATCCTGGCGGGCTGTATCACCGCCTGGTATGGCAACTGCACCGCCCTCAACCGTAAGGCTCTCCAGAGGGTAGTGAGGTCTGCACAACGCATCACCGGGGGCAAACTACCTGCCCTCCAGGACACCTACACCACCCGATGTCACAGGAAGGCCATAAAGATCATCAAGGACATCAACCACCCGAGCCACTGCCTGTTCACCCCGCTATCATCCAGAAGGCGAGGTCAGTACAGGTGCATCAAAGCTGGGACCGAGAGACTGAAAAACAGCTTCTATCTCAAGGCCATCAGACTGTTAAACAGCCACCACTAACACTGAGTGGCTGCTGCCAACACACTGACACTGACTCAACTCCAGCCACTTTAATAATGGGAATTGATGGGAAATGATGTAAATATATCACTAGCCACTTTAAACAATGCTACCTTATATAAATGTTACTTACCCTACATTATTCATCTCATACGCATACGTATATACTGTACTCTATATCATCGACGGTATCCTTATGTAATACATGTATCACTAGCCACTTTATACTATACTATGCCACTTTGTTTACATACTCATCTCATTTGTACATACTGTACCCGATACCATCTACTGTATCTTGCCTATGCTGCTCTGTACCATCACTCATTCATATATCCTTATGTACATATTCTTTATCCCCTTACACTGTGTACAAGACAGTAGTTTGGAATTGTTAGTTAGATTACTTGTTATTACTGCATTGTCGGAACTAGAAGCACAAGCATTTCGCTACACTCGCATTAACATCTGCTAACCATGTGTATGTGACAAATAAAATTTGATTTGATTTGAACCCTAACCCTAAACCTAACCTAAACCCCAAACACCTAACCCTAATTGTAACCCTAACCCTAAACCTAACCTAAACCCCAAACACCTAACCCTAATTGTAACCCTAACCCTAAACCTAACCTAAACCCCAAACACTTAACCCTAATTGTAACCCTAACCCTAAACCTAACCTAAACCCCAAACACTTAACCCTAATTGTAACCCTAACCCTAAACCTAACCCCTAACCCTAAAATAGACCTTTTCCTTGTGGGGACCTGCGGAAAATCCCCATTTGTCAAAATGTTCCTTGTTTTACTATACTTGTGAGGACTTCTGGTCCCCACAAGGATAGTAAACCAAAAACACACACACAAAATCAGGTGCCGACCTATCTTTCCTCACATGCAGCCCACACATGCATACACATGTATACTGCTGCTCCAGTTTCAACTGTTCTGCCTGCGGCTAAGGAACCCTTATCTGTTCATCGGACGTGCTACCTGTCCCAGACCTGCTGTTTTCAACTCTCTAGAGACAGAAGGAGCGGTAGAGATACTCTTAATGATTGGCTATGAAAAGCCAACTGACATTTACTCCTGAGGTGCTGACTTGTTGCACCCTCGACAACTACTGTGATTATAGCCACTGATTATAGCTACCGTGCTTCTACTCCTGCATTGCTTGCTGTTTGGGGTTTTAGGCTGGGTGTCTGTGCAACACTTTGATATATCAGCTGATGTAAGATATAAATACATTTGATTTTATTTGAATTAAAGGCAGACATGCACACCTAAACACTCACATACACACAAACACACTCAAACAAGTACAAAAACACTTCCCTGTATCAGTTCATCCATCCAACATCTTACAGTAAACACACAAATCTCTGGAGAAGCAGTCTGACATCGTGTTCTTGGAGATGTCACAGCGATGTCAGAGTGCCAGTGGTTAGACAGACATAATGTGCTAGTCTGTGTAGTGAAATATGAATGGCAGAGCATGGAATGAATTTGTCAGTCTGCCACATACAGTCAGTGGACCATTTCACACCCCCGCACCCCCGTGAATTACAGAGATAAGTGGCTTTCACAGACAGGCCGTGTTACGTACAGACAGCTCTGTGTGTGGAGCGCTCTTCAGCAGATAAGAGGCCATATCATACGCCTGCTGATAACAGATGGTCGATGTCTCTATTCTACACCAACATGGTAAACAAGAATAACATTACATTGCGTTACATTATGCCCTGTACGCTCACTTAAGCTCTAAGAAATAGCACTTGGTGCATGTGTGGGATGAGTTTGTGAGGGGGGAGGTCAGGTGTGTGTGTGTGTGTGTGTGTGTGTGTGTGTGTGTGTGTGTGTGTGTGTGTGTGTGTGTGTGTGTGTGTGTGTGTGTGTGTGTGTGTGTGTGTGTGTGTGTGTGTGTGTGTGATTGTGTGTTTGTGCAGGGACAAAACTAGAAAAAAAGCATATTAATCAGACAGAATAGCAAAGAGCAAGTCTGCTTTCTGACATTCAATTCTGCCGGCTCTTTTCTCTACTCCACGGCAGAAAAGTTGTCTGAAAATGATTTATCGACTGTCGTTTTAAGCGTGTACACATTTGGGCTTGTCAGATCGCCGAAATAAACATTTCCCCTTTCTCCTGATTGCAGTGTGAGTAGTGTGAGCATGGGTCCTGACATCACCAAATGTATTATCATTGAGCAAACCACACATTCGTCTGTTGGCGCCACGGACAGGGACACCCACTTGGAAGATTAGCAGTGAAAAGAGGAAGACATGTTTAAACAGTGGTTAATCCTTTAATTGAATGCAGATTTATTCCAGCCCTGCGGTTGGACTGGATTTAACGCCACCGTTGGGGGATAATGGGAATGTGGGTCAACACAGGGTTTCCTACGCTGCCTGTCTCAAATTGATTTTCACCCCTTTTTAGGAAATCACAGTCTGTCATTTATGTGTCACATTAATTCAAGCCCTGCTGTCCTGGTGAGCCAGGCTGGATTAACTTCCATTACACTAACGTTGTGTCCTCGTATCACTCTGCTCTGTAAATGACTTTTCACAGCATGAGAATGTCACATTCCTGGTATCGAGATCATCCTCTTTTCACCTTAAAATCACCTTTGAATTGATAGTATCACTCCACTGTAATATTGTATTATCTGAGACCAGCGCTAGCTAGCGGGTGATGAAATCTTTGTTCAGAGCCAGACTATCAGACAGACGCTGGGACTGGAAAGGGTGTGCCACTCTTAAATTCTGTGCCGCTCTTAAATTCTCTCTCTATCTCTCTGGTTATTAGCCTGGATAAAGAACTTCTGGGATAAATCTTCCATGTCTTTTGACTTTACAGATCATAATCCTCCACTTTTACATTGACCAGGTATCCCAACCACACAATCACAGGTCTCAATCCGTCTACATCACAATGGATATAACTAAAATGGTTCAACTGCTCTCTGCATTTATTCAACCCACATTCTACTCTCAACTCCTTTTATCCTCTCTCTTCACACAGTGTCCTGTCACTGTGGGAATGAAATCAGATGAAGCCTCTCTCCCCAAAGTGTTTCACCTCCTCCTGTGGGTGATCTCAGAGATCAGGTAAAGAGGCTCCATTGAATGAGAAAGCAAGAGGACCTTCTCCTCCAATGGGTTTAGAGAAGGAGGCAGGGAGAGAGGACACAAGGGTTATGCAATTCTTTCTAAGAGTACCTCAGAGGCTGGTTTGGCCAGGTCTATTGGTAGAGGTCAGCGGTCACTGAAGAGCAGACTAATTGGACTCTCATTGAAATGTCTTCAAATTCCAGGATCAAGGAGATTCTCTGCTTTAAAAGCTTTATTGGTGTCGTTGAGTCACTTCAAAATCTGAGTCTGACAAGAAAAAGAACAGAGAAGAGAGCATAAAGCGCTGGTATTGTCTGGGGGAAGAGATAACTGTCGGGTAACATTCCTAATGAGACGTTCAAAGGCACAGAGAGCAAGGCTAAATAGACAGACTAGTTTTCTGTAATGGTGAACCTCTCATGAGTTGGGACTGCCAACTCACAAAATGCGAATGAAAGGGAATAGAGTAGTGCCTTGAAAGGTAACTTGACATCAAGTTTGTTTGTAGAAAAAAAGCTGTTTGATATAGCTTTCTATCCCAGTTTCATGGGAAGGTACTGCTATGTCCAGAAAGTGGTTGAGCAATGCAGCCATTCGCTTTGTGACTAGTGATTTATTGCCTTGTTCTGGAAGAGTCTGTTTGCTTGTGCGATACATGAAACAGCAGCATCTGATCTCCACACTTTGTCATAGACTTCTCTGTTCTCCATTACAATACAGTAGAGGACCACTTCAATCATCCAGCAGAAGACCACTTGTTTTTATTTGACCTTTATTTAAGCAGGGAGTCATCATTGAGACCAGGGTCTCTTTCACAAGGGACAAAAATATTAAATACAATACAATATAAAACAAGCAAAACACAGGACATTCCTCAGATAGAAGGTCCACAATCAATTTGTAGAATTGCCTGAGCGGCACCAGAACATCCAAGTGTAATGTAGTTCAAGCAATGAGGTGCTTTAAAACTAAAAGCAGATTTAACTAGTTCGGTGGAGACCCGAGGAAGCTCAAAAGTTAACCAACCTTTTGTGTGTGTGTGTATGTATGTGTATGTGTATGTGTATGTGTATGTGTATGTGAGTGAGTGAGTGAGTGAGTGAGTGAGTGAGTGAGTGAGTGAGTGAGTGAGTGAGTGAGTGAGTGAGTGAGTGAGTGAGTGAGTGAGTGAGTGAGTGAGTGAGTGAGAGAGAGAGAGAGAGAGAGAGAGAGAGAGGACTACATTTGGCTCATGAGTGCCACTTTCAAACTACTGGCCAAAAAGTACCAGAGAATCTTTAACTAACTCATCTGTATCTTTTTTTTTCTTTACATTACATCTTTAGAAATCTCAATGCCCAGATATTTATAGGCGGGTAGACAATTGATGGGAGAACCATCCAATGAATAAGTATGGAGTTCATCTATTTTTTTTAGGTGATAATTAGAGGACAACATATATTTTGCCGGTATTAAGTACAAGTTTTAAACCAACCAGGGATTTCTGTATGGCAGCAATGCCATATTACAGCTCTAACAAAGCGCTAACATAGCCTGGCCAACAGTTGGGGCCAACAGCTGAGGCAATGATTTGTCCACTCAAGCTTAACATTGTTCCTCAAAGAACTTGACACCTTGATAAACTAATTTCCTGACGATGGCTCACCACTCTTCATACTTGGCGACTTCCGACGTCTGCCTTGGATTCATTTCTTTCAAACTCTCTCTTCCCCCCTTGCCCCTTTTGACCTCACCCTTTCTCAATCCCCTCCAACTCACAAGGCAGGCAGTACGCTTGACCTCATCTTTACTAGAGGCTGTTTGTCTACACTGCAACTCCACTCCAGGTCTCTGAATACTACCTTGTGTCCTGTTCTGTCTCCCTTTACTCAAACCCTAGCCACTCAGCCCTTACCCAGATGGTCATGCACCATAGACATCTTTGCTCTCTGTCTCCCACTACTCTCCTCTTCTATCCTATCATCTCCCCCTTCTGCTAAATCCTTGTTCCTCCTGTCTCCTGATTCTTCCTTTTCGACCCTACTCTACTCCCTTTCCGCATCCTATGACTCGCACTGTCCCCTTTCTTCCAGGCTAGCTAGGCCCTACCCTTCTGCCCGTGGCTGAGTGACTCATCACTAGATTACAGAACAGGTCTGCGGGCAGCTGAGCGGAAAATGGAGGAAAACATAACTTCCGGAGGACCCATCATCCTTTCAAACACCTGTCGTGGAAATTACCTCTATTTACCAAATCATGAGAGCAAACCACACACACGTCAGAGTTAGTTATCACAAAGTGCATTTTTAATTATATGAGCTCTATCACAACCCTGTGACTCTCAGATCAATTCAGTGTCTATCAATGAATTCTCTGAGAGTTCCTTCCACATTTCAACTGAGATCCTTTATAGCAAAGACACACACAGGATAAGACAGCAGGCATAATTCATCGTTCAGCTTTGTCTCCTAAAACATGTTATTTTCTCAAACTCAGAACCATAAACCAATCCTCCATATCGACAGGCATATATCAAATCCATCCTATCTTGACAAGATCACAGAGACACACTGACTGGCACACAGACATTGTGGAGCCAAGAGATACACGCTTGACCTCTCCCCTCTCTCCGGCCCAAACAACTTGACATAGAACAGATACTGCAACCCCGCCACAGTATTATACAAAAATAACATTCTGATGAGAAGTAACTTACAAACATATGATGAATATAAAACATCTTACCTATGTTACCAACCAATTCTGATGATTCCCCAACACACCCCTCTCTACCTTCTCATCCCCTGTATCCACTGCTATCCACTGCTATGCTATCACTCTAAATGTCAAGCTTCTGCCTCTAACCCTAGGAAACTCTTTTCCACCTTCTCCTCCCTCATTAATCCTCCACCCACTCTCCATCCCTCCTCCCTCTCTGTGGATGAATTTGTCAAGAAGGTTGACTATATCCACTCCTCATTCACTCAGCCTATTGAGTCCACTGGTCTCACTCACACAGAACTACCCTATGCCTTGACCTTTTTCTCCCATCTCTCTCCACATGAAATCCTGTAACTAGTGAGGTCTAGTCGGTCGTCAATATGCCGCTCGACGCCATCCCCTCCTCCCTTCACCAGACCATCTCTGGAGACCTTCTCCCATTCCTCACTTCCCTCATCCCTGACCCCTGGCTCCGTCCCCTCTGACGTTAAAATGGCCAGAGTTGCTCCCCTTCTCAAGAAACCAACACTCGACTCATCTGACGTCAAAAATGTTTTCTTTCCAAAACACTTGAGCTTGTTGTCTCTGACCAACTCTCTCATTAGCTCTCTCAGAATGATCTTCTTGACGACAACCACTCAGGCTTTAAGACGGGTCACTCAACCAAGACTGCTCTTGTCTGTGTCATGGTGGCTCTCTACATTGCCAAAGCTGACTCTCTCTCTCCTCTGTTCTCATCCTCCTAGATCTATCCGCTGCCTTTGATGCTGTGAACCATCAGATTCCCCTCTCCACCCTCTCAGGGCTGGGTGTCTCAGGCTCTGCACACTCTTGGATTGCATCCTACCTGGCAGGCCCTCCTACCAGGTGTCGTGGAGAGGATCTGTGTCTGCACCACACGTTCTCACTACTGGTATCCCCAGGGCTCGATCCCCAGGGCTCGGTTCTGTCATATCCTCACATGGTCTCCCCTATCATTGCTATGCGGATGACACTCAACTACTTTTCTCCTTCCCCCGTTCTGACACCCAGGTGCCGAAATGCATCTCTGCGTGCCTGGCAGATATCTCAGCTTGGATGTCGGCCCTCCAACTCACACTCAACCTTGAAAAGAAAGAGCTGCCTGCTCAAAGACCTTTCCATCACAGTTGACAACACCACAGTGTCACCTTCCCAGAGTGCAAAGAACCTTGGCGTGACCCTGGACAACACCTTGTCGTTCTCTGCAAACATCAAAGCAGTGACCCGCTCCTGCAGGTTCATGCTCTACAACATCCATAGAGTATGACTTTACCTCACACATGAAGTGGCGCAGGTCCTAATCCAGTCACTTGTCCTCTCCCATCTGGACTACTGCAACTCGCTGTCAGCTGGGCTCACCGCTTGTGCCATCAAACCTCTACAATTTATCCAGAACGCTGCAGCCCACCTGGTGTTCAACCTTCCCAAGTCCTCCCACTTCACCCCACTCCTCCACACATCCACTGGCTTCCATGGTGCTTGCCTATGGAGCAGCAAGAGGAACTGCCCTCCCTACCTTCAGGCTATGCTCAAACCCTACATCCCAACCCGAGCACTCCATTCTGCCACCCCTATGGCGGGGTCAGCTCCCGCTAAGCCCAGTCCAAGCTCTTCTTTGTCCTGGCACCCAAATGGTGGAACCAGCTTCACCCTGAAGCTAGGACAGAAGAGTCCCTGCCCATCTTCTGAAAGCACCAAAGAGTATCTTAATAAATAATCCCCCTCCTCACCTCGACCCTCCCCCCAAAGAAATACAACAAAACGTTCTTGAATCATAATCCCCCCACCCCTTTGCTGAAAAGTGTACTTACTATGCCTGTGACATGTGGTTGTCCCACCTTGCTACATTATCTTAAAATGAATGCACTAACTGTAAGTCGCTATGGGATAAGAGCGTCTGCTAAATTACTCAAATGTAAATAACAGTGTTGTCTGCATACAGATGAACATTACAAGTCAACAGATAGACCAATTTTATTTATATAAATAGTAAAGTCTACAAACAGAATCCAGTCAGAGTGAGCCTAGATGACATAATGAAGACGCTTTGGGGATTATCCAATCCAATCTTTCTCAGGCCCGCTTGATGACATCTCTCGGCTGGCTTTCAATGGCATAAGAGGGTAACGGCCAAACATAAGCTTTTAAGCCAGTTGTTTAAGCACTCTTATTTGTCTGCATGGACTCATCATGAACCCAACGGGCACTGATGCTTTTCCAGCCATTTATTTATCTTTTGGAGAATCAGCAGAGCAGGGTTACATTCCAGCTGTATCACTCCAGTGCTGTGGCCAACCAACCATCAAAGAGAGCGAGAGCGAGAGCGAGAGCGAGAGCCGAGAGAGAGAGAGAGAGCGAGAGCGAGAGCCGAGAGAGAGAGCTCCCTCAAATCCCATCAGAGCAAAGCTTTGTTAGAGCCAACAAATACATGTCAAATAAGCCATGTGCCAATCAGGTCATCCCTGGCCTCCTCCCTGCCTGCTACACACTGCTCTACAGGCTCAGCGAGAGAGAGACACAGAGATTTACCATGTCCATATTAGAAATGGTGCATTGAGGTGGTGGGAGTGGATAGGATGTGGTTGGATGCTCTCCCACAGTTTTTGGGTTATATCCAGTCTAGATATAACCCAGCATCAAGTTGGGTTATATCCAGTCTAGATGCATTTTCTCATTTCTGTAAAAGATACAAATTGTGAATGTATAAGTAGATTCTCCAAACAATTCTAGTAGATTCTCCCCCCCCCCCTCCCTACTGTATTACTATACTTAACACTCCTCTGTATATGTTTAGGTCACCATATGTAGGAAGCATATCAGAGACAGTAGGAGTGCTGATCCATGTAATGTTATTCATTATAATCTCAAAGACAGAACTAATCCTAAATCAGCACTCCTACTCTGAGATGCTTGATACATACAGTATGGCCCCAGGTCATTCAACAGGCCTGAGGTCAGTAGGAGGCGTAGGGACAGAGTCCGCAGAGCCTAATTAATATGACCTCAGCCACAGGCTTTTACCACTGTCTACATTATTCAATTTGATTATCTCGAGGAAATGATATACTTGTAGAGCATTTAATGACTCTAGCATCTCGTGTATGTCAATGGGTCTCACTGATGAGGGCAGTTTTAAAAGATAGTTTCTCTTTTTTTTTTTTACCAAATCAACATGTTATGTAAATGCTATGTTATAGAAGGGCCCAGACACCTTTTTTTGTGATTTCAATTGTTTTTAAGAAACTTACCAAGCAAATAAGCAAATCACTTCCTCATCCTCGTTGTGTAGTAGGCCCTGAAACACAAAGGCCCCCAGAAAAAAACAAATACAGATGTAGGATATTAATTTGATCACTCTTTTGTTGCTGAGAATTTTCCTGAAAAGCAGGAAATGCAAACTTGTAGTGTATTTGAGTTTTAAAAGGCTTCTAAAGTTTGTAATTTCCACTTTTAAATTTGTCCTAATGAAAAATGTATTAATCCCTACCAATATGTCCATTAATTAGAATCCAAATAATAATTCACATTACCTGTTGCTGCAGATTTATTTTCAAATTAACCTCAAATTAAGATCCTACATCTGTACGTCCTTTTAGAAACGGCAAAGGTCTCAAGATAATGATGCAGGTCTTTAGATGTTGTACAAATGAAATTGTGTCACTGCAAATTTTATCCGCAATGTTATATTACATTTTTTGGCGACTTAAGCGATACCTCTCTGTCCATTTTACAAGTAACTGCCAAAATAAAGGAAACACTTGAGTAAATGCGGGATACAAGGTATATTGAAAGCATGGCGTGCGTCCACACAGTTACTTCCGGCGCCGACAGAGATGGCCGCCTCGCATCGCGTTCCTAGGAAACTATGCAGTTTTTTGTGTTATTTCTTACATTAGTACCCCAGGTCATCTTAGGTTTCATTACATACAGTCGAGAAGAACTACTGAATATAAGATCAGCGTCAACTCACCATCAGTACGACCAAGAATATGATTTTCGCGAAGCGGATCCTGTGTTCTGCCTTTCAACCAGGACAACGGAATGGATCCCAGCCGGCGACCCAAAAAAACAACTCCGTAAAAGAGGGAAACGAGGCGGTCTTCTGGTCAGACTCCGGAGACGGGCACATCGTGCAACACTCCCTAGCATTCTTCTCGCGAATGTCCAGTCTCTTGACAACAAGGTTGATGAAATCCGAGCAAGGGTAGCATTCCAGAGGGACATCAGAGACTGTAACGTTCTTTGCTTCACGGAAACATGGCTCACTGGAGAGACGCTATCGGAGGCGATGCAGCCAGCGGGTTTCTCCACGCATCGCGCCGACAGAAACAAACATCTTTCTGGTAAGAAGAGGGGCGGGGGCATATGCCTTAAGGCTAACGAGACGTGGTGTGATCACAGAAACATACAGGAACTCATCCTTCTGTTCACCTGATTTAGAATTCCTCACCATCAAATGTCGACCGCATTATCTACCAAGAGAATTCTCTTCGATTATAATCACAGCCGTATATATTCCCCCCCAAGCAGACACATCGATGGCTCTGAACAAACTTTATTTGACTCTTTGCAAATTGGAATCGATACATCCTGAGGCTGCATTCATTGTAGCTGGGGATTTTAACAAGGCTAATCTGAAAACAAGACTCCCTAAATTGTATCAGCATATCGATTGCGCAACCAGGGCTGGAAAAACCTTGGATCATTGTTATTCTAACTTCCGCAACGCATATAAGGCCCTGCCCCGCCCTCCTTTCGGAAAAGCTGACCACGACTCCATTTTGCTGATCCCTGCCTACAGACAGAAACTAAAACAAGAAGCTCCCACGCTGAGGTCTGTCCAACGCTGGTCCGACCAAGCTGATTCCACACTCCAAGACTGCTTCCATCACGTGGACTGGGATATGTTTCGTATTGCGTCAGATAACAACATTGACGAATACGCTGATTCGGTGTGCGAGTTCATTAGAACGTGCGTTGAAGATGTCGTTCCCATAGCAACGATTAAAACATTCCCTAACCAGAAACCGTGGATTGATGGCAGCATTCGCGTGAAACTGAAAGCGCAAACCACTGCTTTTAATCAGGGCAAGGTGATTGGTAACATGACCGAATACAAACAGTGCAGCTATTCCCTCCGCAAGGCAATCAAACAAGCTAAGCGTCAGTATAGAGACAAAGTAGAATCGCAATTCAACGGCTCAGACACAAGAGGTATGTGGCAGGGTCTACAGTCAATCACGGACTACAAGAAGAAAACCAGCCCAGACACGGACCAGGATGTCTTGCTCCCAGGCAGACTAAATAACTTTTTTGCCCGCTTTGAGGATAATACAGTGCCACTGACACGGCCTGCAACTAAAACATGCAGACTCTCCATCACTGCAGCCGAGGTGAGTAAAACATTTAAACTGCTAACCCTCGCAAGGCTGCAGGCCCAGACGGCATCCCCAGCTGCGCCCTCAGAGCATGCGCAGACCAGCTGGCCGGTGTGTTTACGGACATATTCAATCAATCCCTATACCAGTCTGCTGTTCCCACATGCTTCAAGAGGGCCACCATTGTTCCTGTTCCCAAGAAAGCTAAGGTAACTGAGCTAAACGACTACTGCCCCGTAGCACTCACTTCCGTCATCATGAAGTGCTTTGAGAGACTAGTCAAGGACCATATCACCTCCACCCTACCTGACACCCTAGACCCACTCCAATTTGCTTACCACCCAAATAGGTCCACAGACGATGCAATCTCAACCACACTGCACACTGCCCTAACCCATCTGGACAAGAGGAATACCTATGTGAGAATGCTGTTCATCGACTACAGCTCGGCATTCAACAACATAGTACCCTCCAAGCTCGTCATCAAGCTCGAGACCCTGGGTCTCGACCCCGCCCTGTGCAAATGGGTACTGGACTTCCTGACGGGCCGCCCCCAGGTGGTGAGGGTAGGCAACAACATCTCCACCCCGCTGATCCTCAACACTGGGGCCCCACAAGGGTGCGTTCTGAGCCCTCTCCTGTACTCCCTGTTCACCCACGACTGCGTGGCCACGCACGCCATCCAACTCAATCATCAAGTTTGCGGACGACACAACAGTGGTAGGCTTGATTACCAACAACGATGAGACGGCCTACAGGGAGGAGGTGAGGGCCCTCGGAGTGTGGTGTCAGGAAAATAACCTCACACTCAACGTCAACAAAACTAAGGAGATGATTGTGGACTTCAGGAAACAGCAGAGGGAACACCCCCCTATCCACATCGATGGAACAGTAGTGGAGAGGGTAGTAAGTTTTAAGTTCCTCGGCATACACATCACAGACAAACTGAATTGGTCCACTCACACAGACAGCATTGTGAAGAAGGCGCAGCAGCGCCTCTTCAACCTCAGGAGGCTGAAGAAATTTGGCTTGTCACCAAAAGCACTGACAAACTTCTACAGATGCACAATCGAGAGCATCCTGGCGGCAACTGCTGCGCCCACAACCGTAAGGCTCTCCAGAGGGTAGTGAGGTCTGCGCAACGCATCACCGGGGGCAAACTACCTGCCCTCCAGGACACCTACACCACCCGATGTTACAGGAAGGCCATAAAGATCATCAAGGACAACAACCACCCGAGCCACTGCCTGTTCACCCCGCTATCATCCAGAAGGCGAGGTCAGTACAGGTGCATCAAAGCTGGGACCGAGAGACTGAAAAACAGCTTCTATCTCAAGGCCATCAGACTGTTAAACAGCCACCACTAACATTGAGTGGCTGCTGCCAACACACTGACTCAACTCCAGCCACTTTAATAATGGGAATTGATGGGAAATGATGTAAAATATATCACTAGCCACTTTAAAAAATGCTACCTAATATAATGTTTACATACCCTACATTATTCATCTCATATGTATACGTATATACTGTACTCTATATCATCTACTGCATCCTTATGTAATACATGTATCACTAGCCACTTTAACTATGCCACTTTGTTTACATACTCATCTCATATGTATATACTGTACTCGATACCATCTACTGTATCTTGCCTATGCTGCTCTGTACCATTACTCATTCATATATCTTTATGTACATATTCTTTATCCCTTTACACTGTGTATAAGACAGTAGTTTTGGAATTGTTAGTTACTTGTTGGTTACTTTTTGGTTATTATTGCATTGTCGGAACTAGAAGCACAAGCATTTCGCTACACTCGCATTAACATCTGCTAACCATGTGTATGTGACAAATAAAATTGGATTTGATTTGATTTGATTTGAAGTTCCAGACACTTCTAGAATCTATGCCAAGGTGTATTGAAGCTGTTCTGGCGGCTTGTGGTGTCCCAATGCCCTATTAAGACACTTTATGTTGGTGTTTCCTTCATTTTGGCAGTTTCCTGTAGCAGCAGGCTACATGAAGAATGGAACAGCTGGATAGGGGAAACGGCTTGAGTCGCACCAAAGGGAATTTAACGTTGTGGATAAAGTTCATAATGACACAATTTCATGTGTACAACATCTAAAGACCTGCATCACTACACTGAGATCTTTGTCATTTCTAGAAGGATGTATTTGTTCATGTTTTTTCAGGGTGAATGTTGTGCCTATTGTTGAGATCCGTGGTGTCCTCATAGTACGTCGCCTGGTTGGAAAAAATATAATAAATTCTTCTCAAGGGATGCCATTGTAGTGCAAGCTACATACAAACAGACAACTGCAATAACAGGTACAGTAGCTTGCTAGCTAGCTAGCTAGGCAGTCTGAGGTAATTAAGGGGGTGTGGCTGTAACGGATTTCCTCCTCTTCGTCTGAGGAGGAGTAAGGATTGGACAAAAACGCAGCGTGGTAAGTGTCCATATTGATTTATTCAAAAACACAACTGAACATTGGAACAAAATAATAAACGTGAATCAACGAAACCAAAACAGTTCTGTAAGGTGACAGCACACACTAGACAGAAAAAAAACACCCACAAAAAAAGGCTACCTAAGTATGATTCTCAATCAGGGACAATGATTGACAGCTGCCTCTGATTGAGAACCATACTAGGCCGAACACAGAAATCCCAAATTATAGAAAAACGAACATAGACAATCCACCCAATGCACGCCCTGACCATACTAAAACAAAGATATAATAACAGAACTAAGGTCAGAACGTGACAGTGGCTATATATTTCAAAACTAAATTCCCTGTAAGTGTGGCAAAGTCTGAAACTATTTGTAAACAGTTGGAATTTCTTGCTTTGAATATTGAATATTGAATATTGAGGTTTCAAAGGGCCTCTCTATAACTGTGATTGTCTGTTCTGCATTTTCTTCTTTGACGCACCTTATGTCTAAACTTCTTTACAGTGAAATTATCTTGATTGGTGATCTCAACTGGTGTTGGTTAAAGCCGGTATCTGAAAATGTAAAAATGTTTTGTAATTCTATGAATCTTACCCAGTTGATTAACTCACCCACTCGCCCAAATCTTAAATGCCCAGATAAATCTACCCTGATTGATTTGATATTGACAAATGTTCCACATAAATATTCTGCGGTTGGTGTTTTTTGTGATGATTTAAGTGACCATTGTGCTGTTGTTGCTGTTAGAAATACTAAGGTTCCTAAGACAAACCCATGTTTTATTCGTAAGAGAAATTTGAAGTGTTTTAATGAGCAGGCTTTCTTTCATGATTTGTTTTATTTTGACTGGAGTAAGATTGAGTTTATCCCTGATGTGGAAACTGCCTGGAATTCTTTCATGATGGTTTTTTCCAAATAGTAAACAAACATGCCCCATTCCGCAGGTTCAGGGTTAAAGGGCGGGATAATCCATGGTTTTCTTCTGAGCTTTCTTGTATTATTCACGACCGTAATCTAGCCTGGGCTAAAGGAAGAAAATCATGTTCTGATGCTGATTGGCTTATTTTAGGCAGTTACGACACAAGTGTTCTTTTCTTCTCAGGAAGGCCAAGTCTGAATATTTTATGTCTGTTTCCACTGATAACCTGAATGACCCTAGAAAGTTTTGGAAGGTTATTAAGTCTATGTCTGGTAACAGTAATGTTAATGAATTACCATCATGTGTTTTGAAGGACTCTTTTGCTGTATATGACAAAACTGAAATACTGAATTGTTTCAATGAGCACTTTGTATCATCTGGTAGGCTGTTTGATTCAGTGTCCTCTGTCTCTGCACAACCCTGTGTGGATGAACCAGTGAGAGCTGGTCAAACTTTTAGCTTTTTGCCATTCTCAGTGCAGGTGGTACATAAAGCCCTGAAATCCTTAGATCAGAGAAAGCCTGCAGGTCCTGATCTTTTGGATCCCTGCTTTTTAAATCTGGCAGCTGATTTCATAGCTGAACCACTTACATATCTGTTCAATCTAACCCTGGAATGTAATGACATTCTGAAAATCTGGAAATCAGCATTTGTCCAACCACTTTTAAAAAGGGGAGATCCAACTATTTTAAATAATTATAGGCCAATCTCAAAGCTGTCACCTCTGGTGAAAATACTTGAAACCCTTGTGAGTGAACAGCTAAAAAAGTTATCAATGTTCCAATCGGGCTTCAGGAAGAAGCATAGCACAATTACAGCAGCCATGAAGGTTTTAAATGATATCACTGAAGCCCTTGACAAAAAACAGCATTGTCTCACTATTTATTGATCTCTCCAAGGCTTTTGATACCGTTGATCATGCTATACTAAGGCAGAAATTGTCGAGTGTAGGTCTTTCAGAGCATGCAGTTGCATGGTTTGCTAACTATCTATCTGATAGAACTCAGTGCACTCAATTTGGTGGGCTTATGTCTGTAAAATTGTCTGTCTTTAATGGTGTGCTGATGATACTGTTATTTACTGTTGTGCCTCGTCTCTTACAAAAGCTTTCCAGAACTTGCAAACTGCTTTTTATACTGTTCAACATACCTTGTGTCAATTGAAGCTTATCCTCAATACTGACAAAACTAAACTAATGGTGTTTTCTAAAGCAATAAATAGACCTCTGAACCTTTCACCTATTACTACCTGTCAGGGCAAGGAGATTGAGGTTGTAACCTCATATAAATATCTTGGAATTTTAATTGATGACGGCCTCTCTTTTAAATAGCATATTCAACAACTTACAAAAAAACTGAAGCTGAAATTGGGATTTTATTTTAGGAATAAGGCCTGTTTTTCTTTTGAAGCCAGAAGGAGGCTAGTATCAGCTACATTTATGCCTTTACTAGACTATGGGGATATTTTATATATGAATGCTTCCGCTCAGTGTTTGAGATCAATTGACACCCTTTACCATGGCACTTTGAGATTTATTTTAAACTGCAAAATCCTTACGCACCACCGCACTTTGTATACCAAGGTTGGCTGGCCTTCTCTAGTCACTAACTCTAGTTACAAAGCCATTTGGGTTTACTAACTTTTTATTTGGGCATTTTTATTGTTCAGAAATGTGGTGGGTACTCTCTTCGTTCGCTGGACTTTATCCTGCTAACTGTTCCAAATGTCCGTACTGAATTTGGTAAAAGGGCTTTTATGTACTCTGCGCCATCGTTTTGGAACACCTTACAAAATACTTTTAAACTGGAAGAACTTGTCCCGATTGGTATTTTTAAATCACTGATGAATGATCTTGAGACCCCCACCAAAGTGTCCGCTGCTATATTGGTTGCTTGGCTCTATTTTACCTCGTAGCGGTCACGAAGCAAGGAGGATGCAGGTAGTTCTAGTTCTATTTTACCTCGTAGCGGTCACGAAGCAAGGAGGATGCAGGTAGTTCTAGTTCTATTTTACCTCGTAGCGGTCACGAAGCAAGGAGGATGCAGGTAGTTCTAGTTCTATTTTACCTCGTAGCGGTCACGAAGCAAGGAGGATGCAGGTAGTTCTAGTTCTATTTTACCTCATAGCGGTCACGAAGCAAGGAGGATGCAGGTAGTTCTAGTTATATTTTACCTCGTAGCGGTCACGAAGCAAGGAGGATGCAGGTAGTTCTAGTTCTATTTCACCTCGTAGCGGTCACGAAGCAAGGATGATGCAGGTAGTTCTAGTTCTATTTCATCGCGTACACGCTCGCTCAGTCCACGCAAAATTATTACCTAAGAATTGCTCTCCAAGGATGGTGTTTTTGACGGTGACCATCTGTTGACTACCTGCTGCTTCTGATATCCAAACGACTGGAAGAGAACACTTTCTTTACCATGTATTTGTTACGTAATCTGGTCAGAATGTTGCAAGTTCTAGCAACAGCCGTCATCGAATCCCATTGTGACGCAGAGCGGGACACTGTTTGGCCGGGGGACACTATTTGGCATGACATGCCCCATGCTACAAAACAGAATCAGGAAGTGAGTTTAAAAAAACAAGTGAATTCACAAATTGTACCCTTCAATAACATGCTATTTACATAAAAAACAGAGATTTGGTTGTGAAAAACAAAAACATGTCCTTTAATCATTGTGCTCTGTTAACAGAGTTTGGCCCCACACTAGAATACTAATGAAGGTGTGTATGTGATGCTGGCAATACATAATGCTCCTTAAACACAGGTTACAGAGCCTCTCTCCATCATAATGAGAAAATGGGCCGAGGAATGCAAGCAAATAAATACATACAATTAATAGCTTGATGCTGTAGAGAGTGTGTTTGTCTTGGGGAATTTGTTGTTTAGACCTCTGACATAATGCAGTGCTAATTCCAAAGGCTGGTATGGTAAATAACACTTACAAACAGCAGATACAGAAAAATGTACTCTGCCATTTCTTTCCTCTTAAGTAATTCACATAACTAATTGTATTTGAAAGGGTCTAAGAGAGAACGGCCTAGGCTTATCTTCTCATGTATATGAGAATGTATATAGTGTATATAGTGCTATAATGGGGAACATGAGAGGTTGAAAGCTTGTAAGAGGATGTACTGTAACGATAGTGGTGAATATAACTGTAGCTATAACTGAAGGCATAGACCTTTATAAAGTGTCTCGGTGGGAGGAATGAGCCTAATTTGGTGACATGCAGCTTGACGGCCCTGGGTATTACCAGGGGGAGATGAGGGGAGCTAGGGGAGGGTGAAGGGTGATGGGGGTGTGTGGATGGTGCTCAGGTGCTGGGAGATAACAGCTTGTCTCATGCCCCAGAAGTGAAAGGGCCTAATTACCTGTTCTAGCGTGCAAATTGATCATCTCTCCGCTGACAAGCTAACCCAAGCCAGAGCAGAGTAAAGTAGAGACCAGCTATTAAGAGAAGTTATTTTAACAGAGGAAGGTGGAGAGAGAGAGAGAAAGATAAAGAAAAGAGAAACTGAGAGAAATGAGGAGAGAGAGAGAAATGGAGAGGTGATAATGGTACTTTTCCACTATCCAGTGTGAGTATTCAGCACAACGCCCCCTGGTGAAGAATGAGAGCATGGCATCCCTTAACTTTCTGTCTGACTCAACCATCTTTCCTGCCTGTGATATGAAGACAGAAGCCCTGTGATAACATATCCTCATCTGTAAAGAAGGAGAAAGACCGTCCTCTCTGACAGGCGCTTCATTCTCCATTATTATGTTCTGTTTAGCAAAAGATCTGTCATTCTCGTCTTCCCCCTCCATTGCCTCTCAACCTTTCTCTTCTCCATCATATCCTTGTCCTGCGAGGAATGGGTTGCCTAGAGCAACACTCTGAAAAAACAGTGGAAAGGAGAGGAGATCAATGAGAGAGTGAAAGAAACAGAGCGGTAACTGTGGGAAAAAGAGACATTCAAGCTCCCTGGGTCACACAATACTGTGGCTTTCCAAAATGAATAATTGAATAAGGCAAATGAACCTGATCAGTCAATGGTATTGGCTAAACAGACATCCCTCCCTGCACCCTGGGATGGCTGATGCCAGATACCAGGATGAGAGATTAGCTCTGAGGATAAATCTTTACAGCATTATTACTGTGTATCTGTGACTCAAATGGCACCCTATTTCCTATATAGTGCACTACTTTTGACCAGGACAAAAGTAGTGCACTATATACAGTATGGAACCAGGTGCCATTTAGGATGCACTGAAATGTAGAGACAGGTTGATATCTATTTCTCAATGAGAGGTGTTGGCCATCAAATGTAATGACTGTTTATGTTTATTTATTGGTCTCATTGATCTATCTCACTCTCATTATTAAATATACATGTAGGCTTCATTAGGAACATTCAGGTATATCTTCCTGAACTCATAAATTACACCTGTCATGTTGTAGGAAGTGATTCAGTGTCTAAGTGGAACTTCAATCAAGCTTTGTATGTTTGAGAAAAATATCTCACAGCTTTCAAGTTAAGAACACAATCATTTCCCCTCTCCACACTCCTCTCTTATTCTCAGAGCCTCACCACAATTACATGACTTCTGCATAATGGGTTGTATTCTTCACTGACACTGAAGTGGATATTGTGTGTGGGTGAGGTAGTTTCTAAAATTCAACTCCCAGGGCTAATGATTGGATACAACAACATAAAGTACAGAGCATCATCTCCTCTCTTTCAGAGTATAATGCCAAATGGTGACATCATTGGTACATCTGAGACTATGGCACAAAAGCATAACAACCACAGCCAATCCAGGAAGCCAATCACCTGTCCCAAAGCATGCGTGCACTGCACGCACACACACTGTATCCATATACCCTACGCCCCTCAAACTGGGGCTAGAGGTGCCACAGCTGACTAAACTAACTCAAGCTGGCTCTCGCTCCTCTCTCCTCTTTCTTGCCAGGCTAGAATGTGTGCAATCAGCAGAAAGCCGTTTGGAGTTTGAATAAGCCGGGGCTCCCTGTGGGCTGTTGATTATTAAACGGTAAATGTTATGGCCGGACCCAGTGGACTGCAGATGCAAGCGTGTGTGTAAAGCTTTGTCTATAACTCCGCTTCTGCTCTGCTCTAGTCTCAGCCACAAGCCAAGTGAGTAACGAGCATGGCCATGCCTCACTGCATGGGAGGGCAAGGGGAGAGAGGAGAGGAGGGGACCAGGGACCAAACTCACTGCCAATATACAGGAGTGGGAGCAAGGACAGGGCCAGTGTGTGTGTGTGTGTGTGTGTGTGTGTGTGTGTGTGTGTGTGTGTGTGTGTGTGTGTGTGTGTGTGTTTGTTTAACTATCCTTGTGGGTACCAGAAGTCCTCACAAGGATAGTAAAACATTCGGAGTGGGAAAAAATTATATTTTACAACGGGTTTAGGGTTAGGGATACAATTAAGGTTACGGTTAGGTTGGGTATAGTTTTAGGGTTAAGGTTAGGGATTTGGGGTTTAAGGTTAGGCTCAGGGTTAAGGTTAGGGTTAGGGGTTAGGGAAAATAGGATTTTGGATGGGAATCAATTCTTTGGTCCCCATGAGGATTGCAATGCAAAACTGTGTGTGTGTGTTTGCGTGCGGTCGTGTGTGCGTGATAATGTTTTGTTTTTATTTTTACATTTTGCCATTACCACAAGAGCCTTCAAATACTGTGAAATACAACTCCAACAGATTTGACAGGATGTTATGTCCCTAGTATCAGGGCCTTGACCCCCATGCACCCTGTGTCACGACTTCCTCAGAAGTCGGCCCCTCTCCTTGTTCGGGCAACGTTCAGCGGTCGACGTCACCGGTCTTCTAGCCATCGCAGATCCACTTTTCATTTTCCATTTGTTTTGTCTTGTCTTCCCACACACCTGGTTTCAATTCAATCATATGCATGTTGTGTATTTAACCCTCTCTTCCCCCCATGTCCTTGTCCGGTATTGTTTATTATAAGTGCTTGTGCATGTTATGTCTGGTGTGCGTCGGGTTATGTACCCATTTATTGATTGTTCTGTTTTCCGGTGAGTTCTTATTATTAAACTGCGCTGTTGGAAACACAGTTTTTGCTCTCCTGCGTCTGACTTCTCTGCCGCCAGTACGCACCCCTTACAGAATACCGGACCAAACTTATGGAGTCAGCAGGAGCAGGTACCCCAGATATAGGGGTGGAGGAGCGCGTCCGGGAGCATGCAGCAATGCTCCACCATCTTGGCACCGCCATGGACCACGTTGTCCAGACAATGGACCCCTGGGAGAGACAGGGAGTTCTCCCAGCACCTCCACCAGCACAACCGGGGTCTCCACTACACGCCCCTCCTTCTCCTGGTCCCAGTGGGATTCGTCTCTCCCTTCCCCAGGAATACAATGGGACGGCTGCGAACTGCCAGGGGTTCCTCTTGCAGCTGGACTTGTACCTGGCAACCGTCCACCGGGCTCCTTCGGGCAATGAGAGGCTGTCCACCCTCGTCTCGTGCCTCACCGGGAAGCCCTGGAGTGGGCCAATGCAGTGTGGAGAGCGGGAGATGTGGTGTTGGACCAGTTTGAGGAGTTCACCCGCCCCTTTCTGGCAGTCTTCGACCACCCGCCCGAGGGTAGAGCAGCAGGTGAACGCTTATTCCATCTGAGGCAGGGGACGAGGAGCGCCCAGGAGTTCATCCTGGAGTTTAGGACCCTGGCTGCCGGCGCGGGATGGAACGACAGGGCCCTGATCGACCATTATCATTGCAGTCTGCGCGAGGACATCCGTCGGGAGTTGGCCTGCAGAGACACCACCCTCACGTTCGACCAGCTGGTGGACCTGTCCATCTGGCTGGATAACCTGCTGGCTGCCCGCGGCCCGTTCAGATCGGGGTCTGTTGGTCCCATTCGCCAGCACCCCCTCTCCGATACCCATGGAGCTGGGAGGGGCGGTGTGCAGGGAGACCAGACCGGAGGGGGTTCCAGCTCGTGCACCATCTGTGGCCGCAGAGGTCACACTGCCGGTCGGTGCCGGGTTGGTTTCTCTGGGTATCGAGGCAGCAGGCAGGGCGCCCTGGCATCACCCCAGGTGAGTCGGCACCATTCTCACCCAGGTGCCCTCTGTCGCACATATGTTTGTGTATGTCACCTTTTCAGAGTTTTCCCGGCATTCCCAGCATAAGGCACTCGTCGATTCAGGCGCGGCTGGGAATTTTATAGATCGTTCGTTCACCCATAATTTGGGGATCCCCATTGTTCCCGTGGCTGTGCCTTTCCCCGTTCATGCCTTAGACCATTAGGGTCAGGGTTGATCAGGGAGGCCACCGCTCCTCTGGGCATGGTGACGCAGGGGGGTCACAAGGAGAGAATCAGTCTCTTCCTTATTGACTCTCCTGCATTTCCCATGGTGCTAGGCCTACACTGGTTAGTTTGTCATGACCCCACTGTTTCTTGGCCACATAGAGCTCTCACAGGGTGGTCGTGAGAGTACTTGGGGAGGTGTTTAGGGGATTCCGTTGGTGCTACCACGGTGGAGAGTCCAGACCGCATTCCCCCTGAATATCCAGTGCGCATTCCCCCTGAATATGCCGATTTGACTCAATTACCACCCCATCGACGGGTCGATTGCGCAATAAATCTCCTGGTAGACGCTGCACTTCCCAGGAATCATGTGTATCCCCTCTCACAGGCAGAGACGGAAGGCTATGGAAACATATGTCTCCGAATCCCTGCATTAGGGGTACATTCAGTCATCCACTTCACCCGCCTCCTCAAGTTTCTTTTTTGTGAAGAAGAAGGAGGGAGGTCTGTGCCCGTGTATTGACTATCGGGGTCTGAACCAGATCACTGTGAGGTATAGTTACCCGCTACCGCTCATAGCCACAGCGATTGAGTCAATGCACGGGGCGCGCCTCATCACCTATCTAGATCTCAGGAGCGCTTACAACCTGGTGCGTATCCGGGAGGGAGAAGAGTAGAAGACGGCTTTCAGTACCACCTCAGGGCACTATGAGTACCTCGTCATGCCGTACGGGTTGATGAATGCGCCATCAGTCTTCCAGGCCTTTGTAGATGAGATTTTCAGAGACCTGCACGGGCAGGGTGTAGTGGTGTATGTTGATGACATTCTGATATACTCCGCTACATGCGCCGAGCATGTGTCCCTGGTGCGCAGGGTGCTTGGTCGCCTGTTGGAGCATGACCTGTACGTCAAAGCTGAGAAGTGCCTGTTCTTCCAGCAGTCCGTCTCCTTCCTAGGGTACCGCAGTTCCACCTCAGGGGTGGAGATGGAGAGTGACCGCATTTCAGCTGTGCGTAATTGGCCGACTCCCACCACGGTAAAGGAGGTGCAGCGGTTCTTAGGGTTTGCCAACTACTACCGGAGGTTTATCCGGGGTTTTGGTCAGGTAGCGGCTCCCATTACCTCACTGCTGAAGGGGGGCTTGGTGCATTTACAGTGGTTGGCTGAGGCGGACAGGAATTTGGTCACCTGAGGGCTCTGTTTACCTCGACTCCCGTGCTGGCCCATCCGGATCCCTCTTTGGCCATAGTGGAGGTGGATGAGTCCGAGGCTGGGATAGGAGCTGTGCTCCCATACTCCCCGCCTTCTGCCTGGTGGTGCCGGTAGTGTGGGAACTGTACGCAGACATTGAGCAGGCATTACGTGCAGAGCCCGCTCCCGTCCAGTGTCCCGCTGGGCGTCTGTATGTCCCGTCTGCTGTTCGTGACCAGTTGATCTATTGGGCCCACCTCTGGTCATCCTGGGATCGGTCGGACAGTGCGTTGTTTGAGCGGGAGATACTGATGGCCTACCTTGGCTAAGGACGTGAGGGTTTATGTTTCCTCCTGCTCGGTGTGCGCCCAGTGTAAGGCTCCTAGGCACCTGCCCAGAGGGAAAGCTACACCCCTTACCCATTCCACAATGGCCTTGGTAACCGATCTCCCCCTCACAGGGTAACACCGCGATCCTGGTCGTTGTGGATTGGCTCTCGAGGTGTCTGAAAGGCGTTCATGGAATGTCTGGGGGTCTTGATCAGCCTTACTTCAGGGTTTCACCCAGAGAGTAATGGGCAGGTGGAGAGCGTAAATCAGGATGTGGGCAGGTTTCTGCGGTCCTATTGCCAGGACCGGCCAGGGGAGTGGGCGGCGTTCGTGCCCTGGGCCGAGATGGCACAGAACTCGCTTCGCCACTCCTCCACTAACCTCTCTCCCTTCCAGTGCGTACTGGGATACCAGCCGGTTCTGGCACCATGGCATCAGAGTCAGACCGAGGCTCCTGTGGTGGACGACTGGTTCAGGCGCGCGGAGGAGACATGGGAAGCTGTCCGTGTTCACCTTCAGCGGGCCGTGCTGCACCAAAAAGAGAATGCGGACCGCCACAGCAGTATTTGTTCGCTTCGGGGAACCGGGTCTGGCTCTCGACCCAAAACCTGCCCCTCCACCTGCCCTGCCGGAAGCTGGGTCTGTGGTTTGTGGGGCCATTTAAAGTCCTGAGGAGAGTGAACAAGGTTTGTTATAGGTTACAGCTTCCCACCAATTACCGTATTAACACCTCGTTCAATTTGTCTCTCCTCAGGTCGGTGGGGCTGGCCCGCTCCAGGAGTCTGAGGTGCGGGAGGTTCCTCCGCCCCCTCTGGACATCGAGGGGGCCCGGCGTACTCCGTTCGCTTCATACTGGATTTGAGGCGTCGGGCGAGGGGCATTCAGTATCTCGTGGAGTGGTAGGAGTACGGTCCGGAGGAAAGGTGCTGGGTTCCGGTGGAGGATGTGTTGGACCCTTTAAAGCTGGGGGGGTACTGTCAGGACTTCCTCCGAAGCTGGTCCCTCTCCTTGTTCGGGCGACGTTCAGCGGTCGACGTCACCGGTCTTCTAGCCATCGCCGATCCATTTTTCATTTATTTTGTCTTGTCTTCCCACACACCTGGTTTCAATTCCATCATATACATGTTGTGTATTTAACCCTCTCTTCCCCCCTTGTCCTTGTCCGGTATTGTTTATTATAAGTGCTTGTGCACGTGATGTCTGGTGTGCGTCGGGTTACGTACCCATTTATTGATTGTTCTGTTTTCCAGTGGGTTCTTATTATTAAACTGCGCTGTTGGAAACACAGTTTTTTCTCTCCTGCGTCTGACTTCTCTGCCGCCAGTATGCACTCATTACACCCTGCTTGCGTGTCCACGTCCTAGCCACAGGGGTGAGGGACAGGGGGACGGGGTGGGAGTAAATTTTGATCAGATTGGATCTGCTAATCTCCTCAATCAGCAGGGCTGAAATATGTTTCCCTCTACTCAGCTGTCCAACACACTAATCCTGCCATGGAAGATAAAAAGCGGAGGGTAATCGTATTAACTTAAAGGAAAATACCACTCAAAATCTTTTGGTATTTGTTTCACTGTTGATACAGTCCTAGAAATGTTTTTCATGTCAGCAATCAAGTTTTCAAAATACAAGATATATTAACTTTCAAAATACAAGATATATAAAACTTTCAAAATACAGAAAGTGCCACACGAGGGCTGCGTAGCTTTGAGTGGATTGCTGCCTGGAATAGAGGCTCTACGACTCAGTATTGCACTTTGTAAGCCTCTCTCTGGCAAGGCCTGGCTAGTAGACAGAGGTGGGATAACGTAGAGAGCAAGGTTTGGGTTAAACTATGGTCTATGCTAATAACCTTCTCTATAACTTACTATACAGACCGAGGTGGCATGGAAAGGAAGGTTTGGGTTCAAATAGGGTCTACAATTATTAGTGTATCACCCTAACCTAAGCAATTAAGCATCACTGAACCAACTAAATCAATCAGCGAGACACTTTAACGAAAAATAACAACAAGACAATGAAATGTGTTATGTTATAAACCTGTAACAAAGTGTTGGAGAGAAGTGGTTGCCATGCCAAAGATGTGAGGTCCGTGAGGCCGTATGGTGCAGCAGCTGTTTTCTATTTCTCTCTGTTTGACACTGCACTTCTGTACACACACACACACACACACTGCGTTTCACACTGTGCTGCTCCATGTCCCCACTGTGCCACCATCATGGGAAACACTGTGCTATCCTATCCTTAAGAGACGATTGATGCACCTATCGAATTAACATAATACAAATAATAATAAAAAATAAAAAATGTGCATCAAAATCCTTCTGTTTAAGCCAGAGATATCTGTTTTTTGTATGGGCTGTCAAACCACCGCATCCACCTATGACTGCCTTTCGCATCTGCGGTGGAAAGTGGCAGAGCTACAGCGCTGTTTGTCAGACCAGGAGACATCAAGAAAATCTGTCGTATGCCAAAACACCTGTAACGTCCGAAGGTTTGGCCGACAAACTAAAAGGTCTGTATCGGTTTTAAAAAATTATTGGAAGTATGGAAAAAGGGAGTAAACATGTGTCCAAAAATATATATTTCCTGAGCTTTCATATATCTCCTAGATATAGGAAAGACACTTCAAAACCTTATTCCTTCTGAATTATCTTTTTGCTGTAAGTTTTGCCATCTAAGAATGGGCTATAGTAGTCCACATTCAATATTTTATCAAACATCTTTTTTCTGTATTTTTGGGATACCTACAAGGGTCCTACATTTAAAAATAAAATAACTAAGTGATCTAATACAATTCCATATGTTAGGGGTGGTGGGTTCGATTCCCACGGCTGTAAGTTGCTCTGGATAAAAGTGCCTGCTAAATGATTGAAATGTGAAATGCTAAATGTAGGCTCTGAGAGTAAAGACAGCCCTCATCACATCACAATGCACACACACACACACACACACACACACACACACACACACACACACACACACACACACACACACACACACACACACACACACACACACACACACACACACACAAACTGGGTGACAAGCCTGCTTTACATGTGTTAAACACTTTCCTGACCCACTCCCAGACGCCTGGCTGGAAGCTCAGTCAGGAATAATTGGCTGAGAGAAGCAGCGCTGTGAAAAGTGTGGTAGGGAGGGGAGCTGAGGGAGGAAATTGGTAAGCTGCATAGTAAATGTTAAATAAAGTGTATTGTAGCATCAATTTAAATCTAGAGTGGATGTGTGTGTGTGTGTGTGTGTGTGTGTGTGTGTGTGTGTG
Organism: Oncorhynchus clarkii lewisi; assembly: GCF_045791955.1. Lineage (NCBI taxonomy): Eukaryota > Metazoa > Chordata > Actinopteri > Salmoniformes > Salmonidae > Oncorhynchus > Oncorhynchus clarkii. Next base: position 34,356,855 of record NC_092158.1, read on the forward strand.
TGTGTGTGTGTGTGTGTGTGTGTGTGTGTGTGTGTGTGTGTGTGTGTGTGTGTGTGTGTGTGTGTGTGTGTGTGTGCGGGTGGGTGGGGGGTAATTTTCACATACACAGCAGAGCTGTTCCGTGGAAGGTGACAGACCGTAATTGACTGTTGGAAAATAGAGTTATGCCACAAATCGGTGTGGGGAAAATCACCATTTAAGCGCTGTCAAGAAATCTACTGTACATGTCATGAATACTGGGCTGCTGCTAGAGGCTGGACAACTGCCCTGGTTCTGAGATGCTGTGTATGATGTGTACAGTATATGGGAAACACCTCTGACCTGATTCCACCTTACAAAATAACATAGTGAACTTTGATTAGAGCTCAAAGTAGTCCTGTACTACTCTCTGTTTAGTGATTCCAACTACAACAACTGTAATTATACCTCTCCATCCTGTAATTATACCTCTCCATCATGACTGTTCAAGTAGATTACGCCTTGTCTGCTACATTATTGATTTACAACACTCTTAAACCTGGAATGGAATCTGCATTAGGTAAAACAGTGCAACTGATCGGCCCATGCACATTTGTTATTGTTTTAGTTTTGTTTATGAAAGTAGGAGAGGAGCATCCAGCATTATGGTAAAAAAAATAAAGATTATAGTACATACTCTGCTGTTCTATCGCACGTGCAATGATCAGCAAAGATGTCAGAGGAAAAAAACTGTGTTCATTGTTTGAAGTAATGTCTTTGTTGTTGTAATATTGCTAACGGATATGTTAGTTTCACCACTACGGGTCCCAGCTTTAAAGCCAATGGGAAATTAGAATAATTAATGACTAGATCTTTTTTCAAAGTCTCATTTTCATAGGAATTCATTAAAATGAGTTAACAAGAGAAACAATGTTGTTTTGATTCCTCTTTTCCCTTCTGTACTAACGCCTGCCTCAAGGTCGTTCATTCCATCTTCTGAATTATTATTAGAATATGTAAGAAAGAACAAAAATATGAGCGCTTTCAAGATAACAGAGGACTGTTGATGATTAGAGAGACAGAATAACAAGAACAAAGGCAGAGGATAAGAAGGCCAAATGCCTGAGCAAGTACAGATAGATACCTCTTATAGAAAACAACATGTAGGCTCCTAAACAGTGACCTATATTGTATGTGACTTGTCTCACATTCTCTCTCGAAGTCTGTAATACCAGACACAAGGGATTGTTTCCTTTTCTTTTCTCTACAGGTTGGCACATTTTCTTTTGGGAAAACATGTCTCTACAACCCAAAATGTGTGCTAATCTAAGACATAACAAAAGGATCATTTTGGCATTGTTATTGCTCTCTGTTTGTTACCATGGCATAAGTTGGTTGTTTGAATCCAGCAACAATTTGTCCCAACGAATCAAGGACATTGTGTGCGGATAATAATGACAGAAAGTCAATGGCAGCAAAGTATACCACTTCCACAAACCCAGTAATCATGAATGTTGCTATATTTAAAGGACTTTATTCTGCATAAACTCAATCTGACACAAGTGCCTTCCCTTGATTTCAGTGGTCAGAGTGTGATTTGCATTTGAAAGGTATTGCAGAGAGCAAGAGAAGTGCGTATTTGCATATTTCTGATTCACCTATTAAAGGCTCACTATAAAAGCCGGTGAAAATGACTCATGGTTCTCAGTAGTAGCTTGAGAGAAAAAAACTCCACTTAAGCTATTATAAACAAACCTAAAAGACTGCGTTCAAATTCTACAGCTGCAGCCGCACTGAATCTTCTGAGTGAAAATGACTTTTCAGTGTACAAAGCAACTGACCTTTCCTAGATAAATGTAATTGCAGAAAGCCTTCCGTTCAGTCTGTTTAAATATGCTAGCTTTGTGGAAAATGAATAACTTCAATCTGCATTTAAACAATGGTACATATCTATGCTAATAGCGAAATAACTAAGCATTTTTCTAAATGAAAATACGTGAGGGGGAATATGGAGCAGAGTTAAAGACTACTTAAATCTAATAACTTAACTTCTGCTTTTCATAGTGCTCAAGGGCACAGGCTCACATGTGCTGAGCTCTTCTCTCTTTGAATGAATTCCTCTTTAGGCAGCGTCAAATGTTTTCCGTGATGACTTTATATTAAAATGGAAGCCCTGAGTCAATGATCTAATCTGAAATAGAACTGCAGTGCACATACTGTAACAATGGGATGACATAATCAAAATAGATAATCATCGTGGAGCATCAGCTCAAACATCAATCATAGGGGGGACAGAGCAGAGTAAAGCTGATCCGTGTGTGTGTGCATGTGTGCGTGTATGAGCTGTGGTGGTGGCGGGACAGCTTTCCTCAGCATGTTGAACTAGGAATCATGGATGATGGATGAGTCTCTGAGCCTAGCATATCCATCACAGTGTTTCTGATGGCCTATCAGCAGGCCTACATTTCATTTACATCATAAATTAGCTCCCCGGGGAGGGAGCCCCGGGCCTGTGACAGTGGCCACATCCTTGTCAGGGTGAAGTAGGATGCCGTTTCTGTGTGGCTTAGTTGGTTAAGAGCATGACGCTAGCAACTCCAGGGCTGTAGGTTGGATTCCAGCTGGGCCCACCAATACAACAATGCACGCACTCACTGTTGTAAGTCTCTTTGGATAAAGCTTCTGCGAAATGGCATATTTTAACATTTGAGTATTTAGCAGACTGTAAGGGTTTTCCTGTGGTGAAGGAGAGGCGGACCAAAATGCAGCGTGGTGGTTATTCATGTTTCTTTAATATAGACTCTATACATGAATAAACTAACAAAACAAAACAATAAATGTACAAAAACCTAAACAGCCCTATCTGGTGCAAACACAGAGACAGGAACAATCACCCACAAACAGACAGTGAAACCCAGGCTACCTAATTATGATTCTCAATCAGAGACAACTAATGACACCTGCCTGCCTGATTGAGAACCATACTAGGCCGAAACATAGAAATACCCCAAAACATAGAAAAACAAACGGACTGCCCACCCAACTCACGCCCTGACCATACTAAATAAATACAAAACAAAGGAAATAAAAGTCAGAACGTGACAGTACCCCCCCCCCCCCCCCCAAAGGTGCGGACTCCGGCCGCAAAACCTTAACCTATAGGGGAGGGTCTGGGTGGGCGTCTCTCCGCGGTGGCGGCTCTGGCGCGGGACGCGGAACCCACTTCACCATTGTCTTAGTCCGCCTTATTGTTTGCTTCCGTGGCCTCCTAACCACGGCGACCCCTCTAAATGACCCCACTGGACTGAGGGGCAGCTCGGGACAGAGGGGCGGAAGCTCGGGACAGAGGGGCGGAAGCTCTGGACAGAGGGGCGGAAGCTCTGGACAGAGGGGCGGAAGCTCTTGGCTGAGGGGTTCTGGCGCCTCTGGGCTGAGGGGCTCTGGCAGCGCTGGACTGAGGGGCTCTGGCGGCTCTGGGCTGAGGGGCTCTGGCGGCTCTGGGCTGAGGGGCTCTGGCGGCTCTGGGCTGAGGGGCTCTGGCGGCACTGGCGGCCCCTGGCTGACTGGCGGCACTGGCTGACTGGTGGCACTGGCGGCCCCTGGCTGACTGGCGGCACTGGGCAGACGGGTGGCTCAGGCGGCGCTGGGCAGACGGGTAGCTCAGATGGCGCTGGGCAGACGGGAAGCTCAGATGGCGCTGGGCAGACGGGAAGCTCAGATGGCGCTGGGCAGACGGGAAGCTCCGGCAACGCTGGAGAGGAAGGCTCTGGCAGCGCTGGACTGAGTAGCTCTGGCGTCTCTGGACTGAGGGGCGGGAGCTCTGGTAGCGCCGAACAGGCGGGAGACTCCGGCTGCGCGGGAGACTCTGACAGCGCTGGAGAGGAGGAAGGCTCTGGCAGCGCTGGAGAGGCGGGAGACTCCGACAGCGCTGGAGAGGAGGAAGGCTCCGGCAGCGCTGGACAGGCGGGAGCCTCTGTAAGGATGAGCCGGAGAGACAGCCTGGTGCGGGGGGCTGCCACTGGAGACCCAGGCAAACACAGAGACAGAAACAATCACCCACAAACACACAGTGAAACCCAGGCTACCTAAGTATGATTCTCAATCAGAGACAACTAATGACACCTGCCTCTGATTGAGAACCATACTATGCCGAAACATAGAAATACCCCAAAACATAGAAAAACAAACATAGACTGCCCACCCAACTCACGCCCTGACCATACTAAATAAATACAAAACAAAGGAAATAAAGGTCAGAACGTGACACAGACGCTCTTATCCAGAGCGACTTACAACATCTTCAGATAGCTGGGTGAGACAAACACATATCAAAGTCATAGAAAGTACATTTTCCCTCAATAAAGTAGTTATCAGCAAAGTCAGTGCTTGTAGGATTTTTTATACACTCTGAAGAAGTAGGGTTTTAGACATTTTCTGAAAATTGGCAGGGACAGCTGTCTTGATACAGTCCCTGCAATGGTTACACCATTGTAATGCCAGGACAGAGAAGAGTTTTGACTGGGCTGAGCGGGAGAGAGCTGTACATGCCATGATTATATACTAACAATGATCTGTATTCATTTGGGTAATTATGAACTATGACCTTTAATAAACCCACTAATATCAAAGCTGATGAGGTCTTAGAACACATATTTGTTTAATCTTCTATACCAAAGTTTTACCAACACTTGGTAACATAAGCACCATGCGTTAAAACTTCTTAGATGTTAATTCCCCTATTTTGGTGTTCAAACCGCTCTGTGAACATTTTAGGTTCCTGTGTCTTATGGTGCCAGAAAGCCTAATTTCTTAAATCCAATTGTATTTGTCACATGCACCGAATACAACAGGTGTAGACTTAACTTACAAGCCCTTAACCAACAATGCAGAGTTAAAAAGTAAGAACAATTAGCTAAATAAAAAAAGACTGAAAGAGTGTAAAAGTGTGTCTATGTGTGTGTGTGTGTGTGTGGCGTCAATATGCATGTGTGTTTTGTTTGTGTGAGCGTATGTAGTGTGTGTGTGTGTGTTTGTTTGTGTGTCTCTGCTCTCTGCTCCCACTCTCCCAGCAGAGCTGACTTTAAGTGTCAGGTTTCAGACCCTACATTTGCAAAGGAAGTGACGTGTCACATTTTCTGGCCTATCCAGACAAAGGAACGATTTCAGTGAAACTCACAGCTGTGCTTGAATGGGATAATCTAGCGAATGCAATAATAATAGTTTAATCTCGCTGTGATATTCTCAGCCGGATTTAGAGCTCTCAACAAGAAAAAATACAAAATAATTTAATAGAATTGAACTAATTTTCTCTTGGTCACAGCTTTAAGCTGAAGTTGTAACGAGTCTGCTCACATTTGAATGGTATCTGTGTGCCGCTAAGTGGACATTTTGGAGAAAATGATCTGTCGGCAGTTGTATGAAATAATGCCAATTTTGTACTGTCACTAAGTATGATCATATTTATTTTTACAGTTATAAGACAACTGAAATCTTATATTAAGCCATTTATAATTTGATTGTTACTATACTTAGAAAGCATTTCAGTCATTTCAAGCCATATTGCAGCACTATTGTTTTTATTTATTTATTTCACCTTTATTTAACCAGGTAGCCTACAATTCGAGCTTCAAATTTGCTGAGTAGAGTGTTGGAGGCTATTTTGTAGATGTTATCGACCGAAGTCAAGGATCGGTAATATAGTCAGTTTTACAAGGGTATGTTTGGCAGCTTGAGCGAAGGATGCTTTGTTGCAAAATAGGAAGCCGATTCTAGATTTAATTTTGGATTGGAGATGCTTAATGTGAGTCTGGATGGAGAGTTTACAGTCTAATCAGACACCTAGGTATTTGTAGGTGTCCACATATTCCACATAGAGTAGTGATGCTGGACGGGCGGGCAGATGTGGGCAGCGATCGGTTGAAGGGCATGCATTTAGTTTTACTTGCATTTAAGAGCAGTTGGAGGCCACGGAAGGAGAGTTGTATGGCATTGAAGCTCTTCTGGAGGTTAGCTAACACAGTGTCCAAAGAAGGGCCAGAGGTATACAGAATGGTGTCGTCTGCGTAGAGGTGGATCAGAGAATCACCAGCAGCAAGAGCGACATCATTGATATATACAGAGAAAAGAGTCGGCCCGAGAATTGGACCCTGTGGCACCGCCATAGAGACTGCCAGAGGTCCGGACAACAGGCCCTCCGATTTGACACACTGAACTCTGTCTGAGAAGTAGGTGAACCAAGCGAGGCAGTCATTTGAGAAACCAAGGCTATTGAGTCTGCCGATAAGAATGTGGTGATTGACAAGAGTTGAAATCCTTGACCAGGTCGATGAATACAGCCTCGCAGTATTGTCTCTTGTCGTGTCTTTGCCATCATTAAACTGAAGACTTATTTTGATCAAATAAATTATCTGTAATTATTATTACGTGATTAAACTAAATTAATCATGTAAATGTAATTAACTTGGAAGTCGGGGCTCCAAGGAAAATATTCAAATGACAAAGTTATAATTTTCCTAATATAACTTTCAGATATTTTAATATCTGATCAATTAGTCTTCTAATTATCAAATTATTCTTTACCTCACGTTAGTCTCATTCCAAACGTCGTAAATTGTTGGTTATCTGCACGAACCCAGTCTTCACTATGAATCATCCATACATCAATTGTCTTAAATGATTTATTTATTAACTAAATAATCACAGAAATGCATAAACAAACAAACGGTAGATATAGTTACAAGGAAATGATAGCGGATGTGCCCTAGTGGGCTAAACCGGCATGGCGGCTTGGTAGACAAAGGGACTGAGAAGAGCGTGAAAGATAAAAGACACTACAAAGTTGATAATTATAACAATTGAAATGCTAATCCTTTGCACATGAACGCTCACTCATTCGGGAATAATTGCAATCAATATATATATATATATATATATATATATATATATATATATATACGCTCAGTGTGTCGTCAGGATCTCTGTTGGATAGTTTGTTTCTGTTGGAGAGTTTGTCCGCCCTCTCTCTCTCTGCCGTGGTTAGAATGGATAGTTCAGAGTAACATTCAGCAGTGTTGTTATAGATAGATGTTTTGGCGGTTGTCGGTCCTCGCATTCACGGGTACATAATTTCTAGCTGCAGACTAGTAATTAGTATCGAAGAGTAGCTCTTATTCTGTCGGATCGATAGTCTCAGAGTTTAACCACGTGGTATGGATAAAAGATTCAGCAATCTACTCAAACCTTAACTCCCTCTGGTCTGAAGATAAATTCCCAAGGTGGGGGTTATATTCGGAAGAGCAGAAAAAGGCTGTCCCATTACGCCAGATCAATGTCTGTGTCACGGCTGTGTGTAGAGACGGACCAAGGCTGCGTGCTCTGAGTTCCACATCTTTATTTATGTGAAACTTACAAAAAAACAAAAGGAAACAAACAACAAAACCATAACATAAGAGGTGCTACATGCACTAACTCAAAACAAGATCCCACAAAACACAGTGGGTAAATGGCTGCCTAAATATAATCCCCAATCAGAGACAACGATAAACAGCTGCCTCTGAATGGGAACCATACCAGGCCAACATAGACATACAACAACCTAGATAACCCACCCTAGTCACACCCCGACCTAACCAACATAGAGAATAAAAGGCTCTCTATGGTCAGGGCGTGACAGTCTGTGCTCATGGGGCGGGCCAATAACTTAGTTAACTTTAAAGGGAATTGGGAGTGTTTCCTAGCCTCAGTGCAGTGGGCAGCTGGGATGAGGTGCTCTTATTCTCCATGGACTTTACAGTGTCCCAGAACTTTTGGGAGTTTGTGCTACAGGATGCAAATTTCTGTTTGAAAAAGCTAGCCTTTGCTTTCCTAACTTCCTGTGTATATTGGTTCCTAACTTCCCTGAAAAGTTGCATATCGCTGGGGCTATTCGATGCTAATGCAGAACGCCACAGGATGTTTTTGTGCTGGTAAAGGGTAGTCAGGTCTGGAGTGAACCAAGGGCTATATCTGTTCCTGGTTCAATTTTTTTTGAATGGGGCATGCTTATTTAAGATGGTGAGGAGAGCACTTTTAAAGAATAACCAGGCATCCTCTACTGACGGAATGAGGTCCATATCCTTCCAGGATACCCGGGCCAGGTCGATTAGAAAGGCCTGCTTGCTGAAGTGTTTTAGGGAGCGTTTGACAGTGATGAGGGGAGGTCGTTTGACCGCAGACCCATTACGGACGCAGGCAATGAGGCAATGATCGCTGAGATCCTGGTTGAAGACAGCAGAGGTGTATTTGGAGGGCAGGTTGGTTAGGATGATATCTATGAGGGTGCTCATGTTTACAGATTTGGGGTTGTACCTGGTAGGTTCATTGATAATTTGTGTGAGATTGAGGGCATCAAGCTTAGATTGTAGGATGGCTGGGGTGTTAAGCATGTCCCAGTTTAGTTCACCTAACAGCACGAGCTCTGAAGATAGATGGGGGGCAATCAATTCACATATGGTGTCCAGGGCACAACTGGGGGCAGAAGGTGGTCTATAGCAAGCGGCACGGTGGATTTTGAAAAATAGAAGCTCGAATTGTTTGGGCACAGACCGGCATAGTAAGACAGAACTCTGCAGGCTCTCTCTGCAGTAGATTGCAACTCTGCCCCCTTTGGCAGTTCTATCTTGGCGGAAAATGTTATAGTTAGGGATGGAAATTTCAGCGTTTTTGGTGATCTTCCTAAGCCAGGATTCAGACACGGCTAGGACATCCGGGTTGGCAGAGTGTGCTAAAGCAGTGAATAAAACAAATTTCTAATGACTTCTAATGTTAACATGCAAATGAGATCGCCTGGGGAATGTGAGTGGAGCTTGGCACTGCAGGGTCTGGATTAACCTCTACATCACCAGAGGAACAGAGGAGGAGTAGGATAGGGTACAGCTAAAGGCTATAAGAACTGGTTGTCTAGTATGTTCGGAACAGAGAGTAAAAGCAGGTTTCTGGGCACGGTAAAATAGATTCAAGGCATAATGTACAGGCAAAGGTATGGTAGAATGTTAATACAGTGTAGGTAAAACTCTGTATTGAGTGACGATGAGAGAAATATTGTCTCTAGAAACATAATTTTACCCAGGTGAGGTCACCGCATGTGTGGGAGGTGGAACTAAATAGTTAGCTAAGGCGTATTGAGCAGGGCTAGAGGGTCTACGGGCAATAAGGCAATAATCACTAACCAAAACAGCAATGGACAAGGCATATTGACATTAGGGAGAGGCATGCGTAGCCGAGTGATCATAGGGGTCCAGTGAGTAGCTCAGTGGGTTGTAGACACGGCTATTCATACAGCTAGCGTGCCAGGGCTATCAAGCTAGCAGAAGGGCCTTAGAGGGATGTCGCAACAGAAGAAGTTTGTTGTAGCCCCCGCGTGCTGTTACATAGCGCTATTGTTGAATTGTAAAACATTTTTATGTATGATATTTCATATTTTCCTAATATTTGTACTTGAGCTTGTGTCCTCAAAAGTGACTACATCTCAGCAATTTGTTTAACTCTCTGGGATATGTGGGACACGTCCCACCTGGCCAAAAGCCAGAGAAATTGCAGAGCGCCAAATTCAAATAAATTACTATAAAAATCAAACTTTCATGAAATCACACACGTAAGATACCAAATTAAAGCTACACGTGTTGTGAATACAACCAACATGTCAGATTTCAAAAAGGCTTTTCGGCGAAAGCAAACGATGCTGTTATCTGAGGATAGCACCATAGTAAACAGAGAGAGAAACCATATTTCAACCCTGCAGGTGTGACACAAAACGCAGAAATAAAAATATAAATCATGCCTTACCTTTGACGAGCTTCTTTTGTTGGCACTCCAATATGTCCCATAAACATCACAAATGGTCCTTTGGTTCGATTAATTCCGTCGATATATATCCAAAATGTCAATTTATTTGGCGCGTTTGATCCAGAAAAACACCGGTTCCAACTTGCACAACGTGACTACAAGATATCTCAAAAGTGACCTGTAAATTTGGCCAAAACATTTCAAACTACTTTTGTAATACAACTGTAGGTATTTTGTAAAGTAAATAATCTATACAATTGAAGATGGGATGATCTGTGTTCAATACAGGAAGAAACAAACTGACGCTACCTTTCTGGTCACGTGCCTCTATCTAACAGTACACTTGAAGTGACCCTCATTTTGAACAGGGCTACTTCTTCATTACACAAAGGAAAAACTTCAACCAATTTCTAAAGACTGGTGACATCCAGTGGAAATGGTAGGAACTGCAAGAAGGTCCCTTAGAAATCTGAATTCCCAATGAAAACCCATTGAAAAGAGAGTGACCTCAAAAAAAAGAAATCTGAATGAGTTCCGCCTGCTACATACGTTCTGTTATACTCACAGACATGATTCAAACAGTTTTAGAAACTTCAGAGTGTTTTCTATCAAAATCTACTAATAATATGCATATCTTATCTTCTGGGGATGAGTAGCAGGCAGTTGAATTTGGGCATGCATTTCATCTGGACGTGAATATACTGCCCCGGCACCAAGAAGTTAAAAAAATTGTACCAGAAAGGTGAGGTCCAGACCTTTTCTAAAACGATGCAACATTACCAGTTATTGTTGATGGCACAATAATTATGTTTAGGTATGTCTATTTAGGCGGGAATCTACATTTTGCCCTATCATTCAACTGGAGAGAAATTATATGATATAGCGTCCCAAGAGAACATAATAGACAGAGGGAAGAGTAGACAGATGGCTGGAAAGAGATTGGCATTATTCTCCCACCGAGATAAAAACTTGTAGGCTACCTCCCCAGATGCTTCTCGCACATTCCTTCAAATTGCTTCTCAGAATAGTTGAATGCTTCATTGGGAAAATGTGTTTCTTATCAGACATCTGTTAGCTTGTTTTTGTCTCTATTTGAAAAGCTCCATTGTAAATGTATCTCTCCTTAGACATTCCCAGACATTTACACCTCTTTCCCAGACAAACAGTGCTTCATTCTACAGCTAGAGGACACCTGGTATCTCCAGGAGTGATAAGTATATTTTTTTGTCTTCATCTGTTGTTGTCTAGTACTGTCTTTTTGCTAGCTAGGGCCATCTACTTTAAGTACTATCTGTCTTCGCAGTAGCCTACTTCGTATGTGAACTGCTATTAACTTGCAAATGGTTATTGACACATAAACCAGCATTAAGTGATTGGGCAATTTGTGACTGTTGTTGTTTCCCTGTAGGCTTTACAGACGCTCCCCACCACTTAGCTGCAACCATTCTAATTTAGTGTTGTGAGAATTCCGGTTCTCTGGCAGCATTTGGAACTGCTGATCTGCGGTCAAGAACGCTGAATTCATCTCAGCCTATGCTGCCCTTCATTCCCTTGATTTTTTTTGGCCCCAGAGAACAAGAACACAGCAACTCCAGCTGCTCTCTCTTCATCTGATTACGTTTTCTTTCATATTCCAAGAGCATCTGGTCGTCGCGCTGGTGCCACAGGGCTACTCATTTCTCCTAAGTAGTCTCTTTTCTCCCTCCCTCTCTCACCTGAAAAAAAGAATGCACTTTGTGAACTAACACTCGCACGTAACTTTTTAATATACTTTTTTTCTTACTAGCTCTGACTTTGCTGATAGCTATTTTGAAGAAAAATGTACTTACTGTGCCTGTGATGTGGTTGTCCCTCCTAGCTATCTTAAGATGAATGCAGTAACTGTAAGTTGCTCTGGATAAGAGAGTCTGTTAAATGACTAAAATGTAAATGTAATATGTCGTGACGTGACTATCATTAATGTCTGTTATTTATCGAATCAACTAACTATGTTTAATTGTTACTCGATTAAATTAATCATGTAACAACTCCTTATGTATTTGGGGCACCACAGAAGAAGTTGTTTAATGACTTACCATCTCTCAAATTAAATTCTAAACATATATAAATATAGGTTATATATCGACAACAGCCACTGATTAATCATTACCTCATATCAGTCTCATTCTTAGCGTTGCATAATCGCTGGATCAGCAAGAACCCCAGCCTTTCTGATTATTTAGTACTACACAAATTGATTTAATCATTTATTTACTAACTAACTAAATAATAACACAGAATACACATACACACTTACATGAGACAGCAGGAAATTAAGAAACTTGCAAACCACAACCAAGATATTCTGTCCTTTTTTAGCAGACTGTCCAGAGGTCTGTTTTATTTATCTCCAACAACAAAGTTGGCACCCTGCCAACCCTGCTGACAGATGGGAAATATAACCACTCTCAAATTCATAGAGAGAGAGCTATGGATGCAAGGACTGACCATCCATGAGATCAAACTGATAGCATTCTATTTATTTTAGACATTTTTACCCCCCTTTTTCTTCCCAAAGGGTTCGGGAGATGCGTCCTCTGAAACATGACCCCCCAAACTGTGCTTCTTAACACCCGTTCGCTTAACCAGGAAGCCAGCTGCACCAATGTGTAAGGGGATACACCGTTCAACTGACGATCAGAGTCAGCCTGCAGGCGCAAGGCCCGCCACAAGGAGTCGCTAGAGAGCAATGAGCCAAGTAAACCCCCACCCCGGGCCAAACCCTCCCCTAAAGCGGACGATGCTGAGCCAATTGTGCGCCACCCTATGGGACCCCCGATAGCAGCCGGTTGTGACACACCCTGGGATCGAACCCCAGCTGTAGTGACGCCGCAACACTGCAATGCAGTGGGAGGCCCAAAATGATTGTTTTAACCATGTTGAGACTATACAGTGTTTGTTTACAAATAATGGAGTAAAGAAAGCTTATATTTTGGGTTCGGGTTTGGTACGGCAGTTGAACTAATCTTACAAGGCATTTACAGTGCCTTGCGAAAGTATTCGGCCCCCTTGAACTTTGCGACCTTTTGCCACATTTCAGGCTTCAAACATAAAGATATAAAACTGTATTTTTTTGTGAAGAATCAACAACAGGTGGGACACAATCATGAAGTGGAACGACATTTATTGGATATTTCAAACTTTTTTAACAAATCAAAAACTGAAAAATTGGGCGTGCAAAATAATTCAGCCGCTTTACTTTCAGTGCAGCAAACTCTCTCCAGAAGTTCAGTGAGGATCTCTGAATGATCCAATGTTGACCTAAATGACTAATGATGATAAATACAATCCACCTGTGTGTAATCAAGTCTCCGTATAAATGCACCTGCACTGTGATAGTCTCAGAGGTCCGTCAAAAGCGCAGAGAGCATCATGAAGAACAAGGAACACACCAGGCAGGTCCGAGATACTGTTGTGAAGAAGTTTAAAGCCGGATTTGGATACAAAAGGATTTCCCAAGCTTTAAACATCCCAAGGAGCACTGTGCAAGCGATAATATTGAAATGGAAGGAGTATCAGACCACTGCAAATCTACCAAGACCTGGCCGTCCCTCTAAACTTTCAGCTCATACAAGGAGAAGACTGATCAGAGATGCAGCCAAGAGGCCCATGATCACTCTGGATGAACTGCAGAGATCTACAGCTGAGGTGGGAGACTCTGTCCATAGGACAACAATCAGTCGTATATTGCACAAATCTGGCCTTTATGGAAGAGTGGCAAGAAGAAAGACATTTCTTAAAGATATCCATAAAAAGTGTTGTTTAAAGTTTGCCACAAGCCACCTGGGAGACACACCAAACATGTGGAAGAAGGTGCTCTGGTCAGATGAAACCAAAATTGAACTTTTTGGCAACAATGCAAAACGTTATGTTTGGCGTAAAAGCAACACAGCTCATCACAGCAGCATCATGGTTTGGGCCTGCTTTCCTTCAGCAGGGACAGGGAAGATGGTTCAAATTGATGGGAAGATGGATGGAGCCAAATACAGGACCATTCTGGAAGAAAACCTGATGTAGTCTGCAAAAGACCTGAGACTTGGACGGAGATTTGTCTTCCAACAAGACAATGATCCAAAACATAAAGCAAAATCTACAATGGAATGGTTCAAAAATAAACATATCCAGGTGTTAGAATGGCCAAGTCAAAGTCCAGACCTGAATCCAATCGAGAATCTGTGGAAAGAACTGAAAACTGCTGTTCACAAATGCTCTCCATCCAACCTCACTGAGCTCGAGCTGTTTTGCAAGGAGGAATGGGTAAAAACTTCAGTCTCTCGATGTGCAAAACTGATAGAGACATACCCCAAGCGACTTACAGCTGTAATCGCAGAAAAAGGTGGCGCTACAAAGTATTAACTTAAGGGGGCTGAATAATTTTGCACGCCCAATTTTTCAGTTTTTGATTTGTTAAAAAAGTTTGAAATATCCAATAAATGTCGTTCCACTTCATGATTGTGTCCCACTTGTTGTTGATTCTTCACAAAAAAATACAGTTTTATATATTTATGTTTGAAGCCTGAAATGTGGCAAAAGGTCGCAAAGTTCAAGGGGGCCGAATACTTTCGCAAGGCACTGTATAAGGTCTATAAGAATCAATTCGTATATACAGTATCATTGATTTAAAAGTCCAAAAATGGATGTACCAATTGCAGATTGCATTTCTAAACGCCTGCCACTTACAGTAGTAGTAAGAATGACCATTTTAACTAGTAGCTATATGTATCAAGTCTTGGGAGTTTCTCCCATTCTTCTCTGCAGATCCTCTCAAGCTCTGTACGGTTGGATTGGGAGCGTCTGCACAGCTATTTTCAGGTCTCTCTAGAGGTGTTAGATTAGGTTTTAGAATGAGGCTTTCAACATAACAAGATTTGGAAAAAGTCAAGGGGTGAATACTTTCCAAATGCACTGTATCCATATTACAAAGGCACTCCCTCTTGTCTCATCGCTACAACTCCCTTACGGGCTCGGGAGAGACGAAGGTTGAATGTCATGCGTCCTCCGATACACAACCCAACCAGCCGCACTGCTTCTTAACACAGCGCGCATCTAACCCGGAAGCCAGCCGCACCAATGTGTCAGAGGCTACACCGTGCACCCGGCAACCTTGGCTAGCGCGCACTGCACCCAGCCCGCCACAGGAGTCGCTGGTGCGCGATGAGACAAGGACATCCCTACCGACCAAGCCCTCCCTAACGATGCTAGGCCAATTGTGCGTCGCCCCACGGACCTCCCGGTCGCGGCCGGTTACGACAGAGCCTGGGCGCGAATCCAGGGACTCTGATGGCACAGCTAGCGCTGCAGTACAGCGCCCTTAACCACTGCGCCACCCGGGAGGCCATATAACAGGATTTTAAAATGTGATATTTGTGCACACTTTCTAAAATATCAAAGGGACACAAAAGTCACTCTTGTGGAATGACCCAGTTATACTTTTGGACAATGTTTTTTTACCACAGTTTTTACCAACTGTCTGGGTCTCTGTGTTGTTGACCCTGTAGGTACTGGTATCCACCACAGCCTGATAGTTCAGGTCCTACTGGGGTTGAGGACTATGCTGAGATGGACCCAAATACTGGACTGCATCCTTTTAAGTGTGGAATGACAACTATTTGAACTAACATACGTGACACCACAGGCTAACAGTTTATTAACTATCTAGCCTTTACCACTCCTCATCCCTCCATCCTAACCTCAACACCTCGTCAGCCCATCAGACCGTGCTACCCCCCACCTGAATCCCCACCTTTAACTTCCCTAAATCATCACAGAAGTATACTGACTGCATGTTGAAGACACGACAGTGATACAGTGCTCCTTTAGTACCTCTGTGAAAAGAGCAGGTTAGGGGAAACTGAGCAATCCCAGTAGTCCTCTACTTTACAAGACTCAAGCCTCACAGCCAGTGCAGTGCATCCACATAATCAACACCCAGGGCCGTGCTAGTGCTATTGATCCCTGCCCTCCTCTCACCAAGCCTGTTACCCTGGCCTGATCACGTAACTGTGGCTGTTGGGAGGGCTGGGGCCTATCAGAGGCTCCTAACAGCACCTATCAGAGGGCCTAACATGGAGCCCTGGTGGATGGCCTGGTGGATTTGCACCTAACTACTGTGGAATCTGTGCTGGCTACAGTCACACAGGGCCAAACAGAGGGCCTAACATGGAGCACACAGAACCCTGAAAGCCTGAGCAGGCCTGGTGGTTGGCCACAGAGCAGCTAGGCCACACTAATTTCCACACAGCCCTCATTAGTCCATCCCTGTTCAAAGCACAGCGGAACCCTGGGAATTAACTGGGATAGCTTCCGCCTCCGGGAGGCCTCTGGAACTCCTTTATCTTAATGCCAACCAGGGCACGATGCCAAACTCGCCCTCTATTTCATTGTTGTAGAATTGTTGGGAATGTTGTAAGACAGGCAATAAGGCAGCATCTGATTAAAATATATATTTTTAAATGTCTGGCAAAGTGGGGTAAAGAAATGCAATAATCTCTAGTCCAACGCAGTTTGTTTGCTGAACTTTTAAGCACGGGCACTTTGTTTATACTGAGAGCAGAATTAGCTTTGCAGGAAATCAAGGGCATGTTTTATCCATTTAAATCATTATTGTTGAATGAATGGCAAGCAAGGTGTTATAGTGTGGAAAATTCTCATCTACTTTGCCATGCTTTGTATTAGGCTTTGTATTTGGTCTCCACTGTCAGGTTGTGCTCTGTGTGCATGAAGACACAATGGGGATAGGAGCGAGTGCTGAAGCAAGCCTCTGAATGAGACTGGAACAATCTCTCTTCGCATTAATGTTAATCACATAACAACTCACTTAGGCTGCAGATGAATCTCTTCAGTATTAAGAGGTTTTATTCATTAAAGAGATGATCATATAATTCAAAAGATGCTACCTTGGCCCAGGTCTTTCTTGTAAGATTTGATCTCATTGGGGACTGTAACAACACAAGATAATGTGATAACTTCCAATAATGTAAGAACTTCTTGTAATGTAATACATCCAGATGATGTAATAAATTGCAGGATAACTGTTGAACTGATAATGTTATAACTTTTTCAGAGATCATTTTAAAATATAGTTGTATGTAAAGATTAGCAGATAAATAAATCGACTGTCTTTAGTTAAGAGATGGAGACAGTCCATTTGGCTCAAATTACTTTGAGTCAAGCTATGACATGGTCTGAATGTTTTCCTAGCTGAAATCACATTTGGACATGGTGTGATGTGGTGTGTCCTTCAAGCTGCTAGGCTTGCAGTTAAATTTGTCCTAATTCAGCTCCTAATTGTGCTGGGCATACCAGCTAATTAAATGTTCAGAGGAGTGATGAATTAGGTGGGTCGCTCATAACAACTACAGTAATTAGTCAGAAACGGTCTAACACCCCACACATACAGATTTAGCAGAATCAGGAGAATAAGGACTCCCTATGACCCGTAGCTAGTGATTAGTCGCTGTAAATTATACGCAACATGATTTTAAGGGGCAACAACGTCACTGTTGTTGATTAAATCTCAGAAAGCATATTCTTTGCTCTAGTCTTTCAAGAAAATCAGTGTTTCTACTGTCTGGGAAAAAAAACGACCTAATGAAGAACATTTTTTTGCTGTTGATGCTCTACAACTTTGTTGCACCATGTGATACTTTTTCCAACAATCTACTCACAATCAAGATTGTCAGTAATGATATCTGAAACATCAGTATAAACAATATGAGGTTATAATTATTAAAATAGTTTGATTTGACATTGATGGTAAAAACAACAGCTTTTATATACAGAATGACTACCAGGCTAGATGTGGTGGGAGAGATCATTCTCTTCTGGCAGAAACTCTCCCATGGTGAGACATTTCAGCTGACAGCTTCACTACAGAACCCTAGACAGAAACTGTCAAGAAGTGTGCTACACCTTCCAACACAATGTAGTCATCATGATGAAACTGTCAGTCAGTTTCAGGCCAGCCACAACCGCTATGTTATGGGATGTGTCAAGGCTTTTCACCAGAGACAAGAGCAGAGTGGCCCTAGCTATTGTACCTGAGTTCAAATACTATACTAATATTATCTGTGCTTGATTGAGCTTGTCTGGATTAATGGACCAATATAATCGTCCCAACACTGTAAACCAGTGCCCATCTTGCACTCCAGGCAGGCTAGTATTTAAAGTGTTTTATAGATTTCAAATTGTATTCTAACCCAGGTCTGCTAGCTATCGGCATCATATGTCTATTTGGTGGAGCTACTGTAGCTCAAGGGCCCACAGGGGATACAGCCAATAGGGTTTAATGATGACTGGTTGGACAGATGGTTTTTGTAGTCTGATAAAGTGATGGCTCCCTGCCACAAAACAAAGTCTGACAGGATTTAGGAGTGAGGGAGAAGAGAGGAAGGAAGGGAGAGAGGGGAGGAGAGAGGAAGGAAAGAGAGGGAGGAAGGGAGGAAAGAGGGGGAAATAGAGCACTCTTCACAGTGGTAGGCCGATAATGATCTCATTGAAGATGACTTATTGTTTAAATGGACCTCTTGTTATTATCTGAATCTTGTTAAGTTAATTCCCATCCATCACCCCTATCCTCCCCTCCAAGATACGCACCACATACAGGCTTTAAACAGTTTTCTATGAGGTCAATCAATACTCTGATATCAATATTAATACCACAATCAGAATAGCAAAGATTTTGTATTGCAGAAAATGAATTACATTCTGAAATATATACAGTTGAGGTCGGAAATTTACACACACAGCCAAATACATTTAAACTCAGTTTTTCACAATTCCTGACATTTAATCCTAGTAAAAATTCCCTGTCTTAGGTCAGTCAGTTTATTTTAATAATGTGAAATGTCAGAATAATAGTAGAGAGAATGATTTATTTCAGCTTCTTTTTCTTTCATCACATTCCTAGTGGGTCAGAAGTTTACATACACTCAATTAGTATTTGGTAGCGTTGCCTTTAAATTGTTTAACTTGGGTCAAAGGTTTCTGGTAGCCTTCCACAAGCTTCCCACAATAAGTTGGGTGAATTTTGGCTCCTTCCTCCTGACAGAGCTAGTGTAACTGAGTCAGGTTTGTAGGCCTCCTTGCTCACACACGCTTTTTCAGTTCTGCCCACAAATTTTCTATAGGATTGAGGTCAGGACTTAGATATGGCCACTCCAATACCTTGACTTTGTTGTCCTTAGGCCATTTTGCCACAACTTTGGAAGTATTGTTGGGGTCATTGTCCATTTGGAAGACCCGTTTGCAATCAAGCTTTAACTTCCTGACTGATGTCTAGAGATGTTGCTTCAATATATCCACATAATTCGTGGTCCTCATGATGCCATCTATTTTGTGAGGTGCACCAGTCCCTCCTGCAGCAAAGCAAACCCACAACATGAGGTTTACAAGGTTACACCACATTGTTATGTCAATATAGGACTCGCTTTACTGTGGATATAGATACGTTTGTACTTGTTTCCTCCAGCATCTTCACATGGTCCTTTACTGTTGTTCTGGGATTTATATTTTTTTGACTTTTTGCACCAAAGTACGTTAATCTCTAGGAGACAGAACGCATCTCTTTCCTGAGTGGTATGACGGCTGCGTGGTCCCATGGTGTTTATACTTGCGTACTATTGTGTGTACAGATGAACGTGGTACCTTCAGGCGTTTGGAAATTGCCCTCACGGATGAACCAGACTTGGAGGTCTATAATTTTTTTCTGAGGTCTTGGCTGATTTCTTTTGATTTTCCCATGATGTCAAGCAAAGATGCACAAGCAATACATCCACAGGTATACCTCCAATTGACTCAAATGATGTCAATTAGCCTATCAGAAGCTTCTAGTGGTTGAAAAACGAGTTTTAATGACTCCAACCTAAGTGTATGTAAACTTCCGACTTCAACTGTACATGTGCGCTATGGAACAGAGAGAAGATGCAGAGAAGAGACGAGACAGGGAATCAGTGGTTAAGGATAGACTTAATAGGCTTTTGCAGACTTTTCCTAGCAGATGTACAATCATCACAAATTGAATCATGGTGAGTTTCAGGCCCCGGAGTGAACATAATTGTACACTCGCAAACTCAAATAATAATGAGGGCTGAGGGGTTTATATTGCAAACTTCCCTTGCTTGGCTAATCATTTGGACCGCCCTTCCAGATGGCAACGGATTCCCCAAAGGGCATAAGGTGAGGGTAAGTGGATGAGGGTGTGTCTTTTATGAGTTTGAACCACAGCCGAAGTCTCGAAAACTCACCCAGGAAACTAACATGAGCGTGCATACAGAGTAAAGAATTCAAGCTTCTACACAGGACAACAGAAAACACCCCTCTTTTAACAGGGATATCATAATGAGTAAAAGGACACACTTGAGTGTCGTTAATGTCTCTAGGACAGTGTCTGATGCCCTCTGGTGACAGGTGGAACCATATGTATATATATATACATATATATATATATATATATATATACACTGCTCAAAACAATTAAGGGAACACTAAAATAACACATCCTAGATCTGAATGAATGAAATACTTTTTTCTTTACATAGTTGAATGTGCTGACAACAAAATCACACAAAAATTATCAATGCAAATCAAATTTATCAACCCATGGAGGTCTGGATTTGGAGTCACACTCAAAATTAAAGTGGAAAACCACACTACAGGCTGATCCAACTTTGATGTAATGTCCTTAAAACAAGTCCAAATGAGGCTCAGTACTGTGTGTGGCCTCCACGTCCCTGTATGACCTCCCTACAACGCCTGGGCATGCTCCTGATGAGGTGGCGGATGGTCTCCTGAGGGATCTCCTCCCAGACCTGGACTAAAGCATCCGCCAACTCCTGGACAGTCTGTGGTGTGTCCAGGAGTGGCATTGGTGGATGGAGCGAGACATGATGTCCCAGATGTGCTCAATTGGATTCAGGTCTGGGGAACGGGCGGGCCAGTCCATAGCATCAATGCCATCCTCTTGCAGGAACTGTTGACACACTCCAGCCACATGAGGTCTAGCATTGTCTTGCATTAGGAGGAACCAAGGGCCAACCGCACCAGCATATGGTCTCACAAGGGGTCTGAGGATCTCATCTCGGTACCTAATGGCAGTCAGGCTACCTCTGGCGAGCACATGGAAGGCTGTGCGGCTCCCCAAAGAAATGCCACCCCACACCATGACTGACCCACCGCCAAACCGGTCATGCTGGAGGATGTTGCAGGCAGCAGAGCGTTCTCCACGGCGTCTCCAGACTGTCACATCTGTCACATGTGCTCAGTGTGAACCTGCTTTCATCTGTGAAGAGCACAGGGCACCAGTGGCGGATTTGCCAATCTTGGTGTTCTCTGGCAAATGCCAAACGTCCTGCACGGTGTTGGGCTGTAAGCACAACCCCCACCTGTGGACGTCGGGCCCTCATACCACCCTCGTGGAGTCTGTTTCTGACCGTTTGAGCAGACACATGCACATTTGTGACCTGCTGGAGGTCATTTTGCAGGGCTCTGGCAGTGCTCCTCCTGCTCCTCCTTGCACAAAGGCGGAGGTAGCGGTCCTGCTGCTGGGTTGTTGCCCTCCTACGGCCTCCTCCACGTCTCCTGACGTACTCGCCTGTCTCCTGGTAGCGCCTCCATGCTCTGGACACTCCGTCTCATGCTACCACTAGAGTGAAAGCACCGCCAGCATTCCAAAGTGACCAAAACATCAGCCAGGAAACATAGGAACTGAGAAGTGGTCTGTGGTTATCACCTGCAGAACCACTCCTTTATTGGGGGTGTCTTGATAATTGCCTATAATTTCCACCTGTTGTCTATTCCATTTGCACAACAGCATGTGAAATGTATTGTCAATCAGTGTTGCTTCCTAAGTGGACAGCTTGATTTCACAGAAGTGTGATTGACTTGGAGTTACATTGTGTTGTTTAAGTGTTCCCTTTATTTTTTTGAGCAGTGTATATATGTATGTATGTATGTGTGTATGTATGTATGTGAGTGAGTGAGTGAGTGAGTGAGTGAGTGAGTGAGTGAGTGAGCGAGCGAGCGAGCGTGAGTGTGAGAGTGAGAGAAAGCGCGAGAGAAGACAGGCTATGTGCACACTGCCCACAAAATGAGGTGGAAACTGAGCTACACTTCCTAACCTCCTGCCAAATGTATGACCATATTAGAGAGACACACTTCCCTCAGATTACACACATCCACAAAGAATTGGATTATTTTCCCTTTTGTACTTTAACCATTTGCGCGTCGTTACAACCCTGTATATATACATAATATGACATTTGAAATGTCTTTACTCTTTTGGAACTTCTGTGAGTGGAATTTTTACTGTTCATTTTTCTTGTTTATTTCCTTTTTTATATGTTATCTACTTCACTTGTTTTGGCAATGTTGACATATGTTTCCCATGCCAATAAAGCACATTGAATTGAATTGAATTGAGAGAGAGAGAGAGAAATATATTTAAAAGTCAATGGAAAAAAATGGGTTTGTGCAGAAATTAAAAATAAATATGTTCTCCTGTGGGAGAAATGTTATCTTCAAACACTTTCACTATCAATGGTACAGTAATCTGACAAGGAGTTGTCATTGATGGCAGCTAAAGCTTTCATTTAATGGCACTCACCAGCATGAGACAAAAGAGAAGAGGCACACACTACTGGGATGACAAGCGGCCCAGTGCACTAATGATTCAATAAGTTGTACTGAAGTGTCATGTTTATGTTTGCGTTCAGCATATGGAACATCTATACCTAACTCAAGGCCTTATGTTTGTCCAAAGTATGCAAGTCTTACCTAATATTAGGCAAATGAAGGGAAGACTATTGGAAGCCTGAGTAGCAGACCTGGTTTCAAATACACCTGTATTGATGATTTGTTATTTAAATACTTAATTATTTTCTGTTTATTTGAGTACATTCAAATAATGTGTCCCGAATGAACTACTTCTATTAGAAGTATTTTCAAATACTTTCCTATAAATAGCCTACCACTTGAAAGTATTTTCAAATACTTTTTCAAATACTATTTTCAAATACCTAATGCATGGGATTATTTTCAAATACTTTCCAAGTGTATTTCCAAATACATTCCAATATTCAACTACTTTTCAAACAAAACATTTCTAAATACTTACTTTGAAATGTCTTTGGAAGTAATTTAAATACCACAAATAGTATTTGAACCCAGGTCTGCAGAGTAGGTTAGGTGAACACAGGATACAAAGGATCTTCTCAGGTAGCAGATAGGTACCTGTATCCAGTGTCAAGAGAGAGTCAGTGAAGTGACACAACCTGGTGGTGAGTTCCAAGAGTTGAAATATGAATAACAAGGTGAGAAAGAGGAAAAAACAACATTTAATGAATCATTGCAAGGTATACTTCATAGTTAGAAGTATGTGTTGAGGAAGCAAGGAGTATGGATATTGCATAGTATAAAGGGATTGGTGGCAAGTACGGCATCTATTTATAGTGGAAGTTCATGGCATATGATCATCTGCATCTGGGTCTTACCTAAACGTGATAGTACGAACTGGCCATGACTGACCCAGCAGACCCGGACCAGCTCCGCAACGCCATCTCCTCCCAAGGAGCCGCCCTTGAAGGCACGAGGAGTTGCTTTTTGGTCTTATGGAAGGGTTCCAGACCTTGGCCGAACACCATGACCATGCGTTGAACACTTTGCTGGAGCAATTCCGCGGCTTGTCTGTCAGGCAGCCTACCACAACGTTAACATCCCAGCCCCTCAGTAACTCAACTATTAGCTGCGCCGCCTCCCTGGTCACCCCAGTGTCCCAAGTACCCCGCTTACCTCCTCCGGAGTACTACGATGGAGATACCGGAACCTGCCGGGCTTTCCTCTCCCAGTGCTCCCTCATTT
Organism: Oncorhynchus clarkii lewisi; assembly: GCF_045791955.1. Classification (NCBI taxonomy): domain Eukaryota; kingdom Metazoa; phylum Chordata; class Actinopteri; order Salmoniformes; family Salmonidae; genus Oncorhynchus; species Oncorhynchus clarkii. The sequence continues at coordinate 34,380,528 of NC_092158.1, forward strand.
TTGAGCTGCATCCTTCTTCGTTCCCCTCGGACCGATCAGGGATAGCGTACATCATTATGCTGATGTCCGGGAGAGCACTCGCCTGGGCCACGGCGGTGTGTGAGCAACAATCCTCCATCTGCCTCAGTCTGGAGGTGTTTGTGGAGGAAGTTCAGAAGGTGTTTGATTCTCCGTTGTCCGGGAGAGAGGCTGCTCGCAAGAAGCTCCAGCTACGCCAAGACTCCCGTAGTGTGGCAGACTACGCAGTGGATTTCCGCACTTTGGCAGCTGAGAGTGCATGGAACCCGGAAGCGCTGTTCGACACATTACTACACTGATTATCGGAGGAAGATAAGGACAAGCTTGCAGCCCGGGAACTACCAATGGATCTTGACTCGCTCATCGCCTTGACCATTTGGATTGATGGACGACTACGGGAACGAAGGAAGAAGAGGAGAGTTGATTCCACCTCACCTCAAGAGGTATCCTGGAAGTCCCCAACGGCTCCGTTGCAGAGAGAACCCTAGGCTACCCAAGTTCCCACGAGAGCCTCCGAAGACTGATGACTCACCTCTTCCCGAGCCCATGCAACTAGGCAGAGTGAGGCTGTCTCCAGCTGAACTGTTATACAGGCTGAACGACTATACTAAGAGTTGCCTGTATTGCAGGACTATTGGTCATTTCGTCTCCACCTATCCACTAAAAGACCAGGCTCACCGGTAGGAGCGAGTACTCTGGTGGGCCATACGGAGAACTTTTCCTCTCCCCTTACTCACATTCCTTTTCATGTCATGTTGCTTTGGGCGAACCAGTCAAAATCTCTCTGGGTACTCATTGACTCTGGGGCTGATGAGAGCTTTATGGACGTTACCCTGGCCTCCGAGCTGGATATCCCCACTCAGCCCCTTATTTCTCAGAACAAGAATAGAGCACTGGACGGGCACTCTATTGGCCGGGTCACCCACAATACTACCCCATCAACCTACGTGTGTCAGGGAATAACAGTGAGACGATCCAGTTCCTGCTCATTAAGTCTCCTCAGGTTCCTGTGGTGTTGAGATTCTCCTGGCTCCAGTGACACAATCCCCTCATTGACTGGTCTGCCGGTGCCATCATGGGCTGGGGCCCATTCTGCCACGCCCACTGCCTGAAGTCAATGCAGATGTCTTCCTGGGGCCTCGGAGGTTGCCCCGGACCTCTCCTCCATTCCCGCGGAGTACCAGGACCTCCGGGAGGTGTTCAGTAAAGCCCGGGCCACTTCGCTGCTGCCGCACCAACCCTATGACTGCGGGTTTTGAACGTTCTGCACCACTCTGACCCGGGGACGACTGCCTGTTTTTAGTCCTTCTCGGTTTTGAACGTTACTGTCTGTTTGGGGACACTGAGACTGCCTGTTTTCTCTGTTTGTCCTTCTCGGTTTTGAACGTTCTGTCTGCCCTGACCCTGAGACTGCCTGTTTCTAGTCCTTCTCGGTTTTGAACGTTCTGTCTGCCCTGACCCTGAGACTGCCTGTTTCTAGTCCTTCTCGGTTTTGAACGTTCTGTCTGCCCTGACCCTGAGACTGCCTGTTTCTAGTCCTTCTCGGTTTTGAACGTTCTGTCTGCCCTGACCCTGAGACTGCCTGTTTCTAGTCCTTCTCGGTTTTGAACGTTCTGTCTGCCCTGACCCTGAGACTGCCTGTTTCTAGTCCTTCTCGGTTTTGAACGTTCTGTCTGCCCTGACCCTGAGACTGCCTGTTTCTAGTCCTTCTCGGTTTTGAACGTTCTGTCTGCCCTGACCCTGAGACTGCCTGTTTCTAGTCCTTCTCGGTTTTGAACGTTCTGTCTGCCCTGACCCTGAGACTGCCTGTTTCTAGTCCTTCTCGGTTTTGAACGTTCTGTCTGCCCTGACCCTGAGACTGCCTGTTTCTAGTCCTTCTCGGTTTTGAATGTTCTGTCTGCCCTGACCCTGAGACTGCCTGTTTCTAGTCCTTCTCGGTTTTGAACGTTCTGTCTGCCCTGACCCTGAGACTGCCTACCGTTCTTGACCCTTTACCCCCTTTCTGGATTATTGACCCCTGCTTGCCTTGACCTGTCGTTTGCCTTCCCCTGTTGTAATAAACTGTTGTTACTTCAATACAGTCTGCATCTGGGTCTTGCCTAAACGTGATAAAGATAAGGCATAGATCTATCAGCTGTTGTTACGGCTCATTTAGCTTTTCTTTGGATTTAGACTTTCCATGTTAAATGGAGTCTGGAGGAAGAGGATAAAAACAACAACGGGGAAACAAAAGCCATGTAATTTACTGGTGTGCCTCGTCTCATCAGGAACGGGAGGAGTGAATAATCTGAATGCTAATACACAGTTTATGGAACTGAGGAAAAACCTTTCTCTCTCTACTCTCTCTCTCTTCCGTCTCCGCCAGCTGCCAGAGGAGATAAAAATGCAACGGAAAAATATAGCCATTTCTTTTTTTACATTTTAGTGCAACCAACTGCTGTGCACACATGAAAAGAAAGTGATATATTCCTTGGCAATCAATTTCGATTACAGTGGGCCCTTGTTTCCCAGGTTGAGCGTTAAAAGTGCTCTTTAAATTCATCCCACACTGACTCGACAGCTGCTTTCCATCAAATTCACAGGCAGCTTGACAGACATTAGTCATCAGATCCTGAATTAAATCAAGTCATCATTAGAATTAAAAGCTGACACCCTGGGACATGAGAGTAGACTAGTAGACTAGTGTATTCTCTCACTCCCTAGCTCTCTCTCTCTCCCTCCCTCCCTCCCTTGGAGGGAGGGAGGGAGGGAGGGAGGGAGGGAGGGAGGGAGGGAGGGAGGGACTGGAACATGCAGTAATAACATTAGGCATGCTTGGAGGAAACGAGAAGCAAATCTACAGTAATGATTCATTTCCTCCCAGGTTAAACACTGCCTTGCCTGGGGCACAACCATGTTGAGGTTGCCTGGAGGTGTTGTGGCTTGACTGACTGGGCTAAAGTGAATCCAGGGAGCAGGTGGATGGGGTAGTAAGGGAGGAGGATAAACAGAATGGCCTGTCTCAATGAAGCATCAGATCTTCCCTGAGAATGACCTATATTGCCCCGGTCCTTTGATGCCTCACTGGTTTCCCCAGGCAGCCTGGCGGTCCGCCTCCACAACAGAGGGGGAAACAAAGGTACACCCCCCCGCCAGCCCCCGCAAACACACACAGACACAAGCACTCGAGCACACACACACAGGTAACACATGCACAAAAGCACAAAGGCATGGCCTGCGGGCAGAAAGCTCGTATGAGCTATTTTGAATGAGTGCCATTGATGTGCAGCTTGCTCCTACGCGGTGAATACAAAACCTCTTTTGTACAGCGTGCCATTGAGCCCAAATGCTTCCGCATGCGCTGTGTTGCCACCATCTCTCATTACGGCAAGAGTGAGAGGTTGAAAGGCATTCCTCTGGGGGGGCTTTCACTGATCATCAAAGATCTTTACCCCTGCGTACCCGCTCCACTGCCAGGGTGCAAACATGGCACAGCCCCAACTCCTCTGACTGCAGGCAATGGCCACCCACCATCAAGCAGGCAGACAGCATTAGATGTGGTGTTCCTTTGCCATGGATGTCTGAGTGGCAATTGGCCATACTGTTATTGGATTCTTTCTGTGGTATTCTTTGGTTCAAGAACAAGAGAAACACCAATAGGAGGCTCTACAGCCTCCCCTTCCATTTAGTCCCCACCACCACTCCCCATGCAGAGCCGAGTCCATCATTATTTGTGGGTATTAAAGCCAAATCAATGTCATCTGAGGGAGAGCCAGTATACCATGGCATCGGCTTTGTGTAGCTTTGTGTAGGCTGGCCCACCATCCATTATTCAACATCAATCTGCTGCAGGGAATAAAAGGGCCACAATCAGATTAGCGGCAGGTACATCTATTCCATCTCTACCAGAACAACATTATCACAGCCCTGCTGGTACTGGACAACCTCACCTCAACAAGCCTCCACCCCCTACAACCTCTACACCCCTGCCTGCCTCTCTCTCTCCCTGTCTCATTCTCTCTCCACAGGACCCATTTTGTGTAACAGAGTTTGCATGAGATTTGCCTGTCACGGATGACAAGCATGGATGACAAGCTTGTGCTGAATGTTATTATTTGTAAGAACTTGACTACCGTTTAAAGTGGTGCTGAGGATAGTTCTTATACCTTACACTTTCCCACAACTATCCCGTAACCCCCTCTCCCTCCTCTCCACTACCGTGGAGCCCTGGGTAAAGTCAAATAAAAAATGTAATACAAGTTTATTAGTTTGAGTACACAGATCTCCAGATGTCAACCCAGGTGCAACGAACCGCTGGAGTTTCTAGCACCAACCGATTTGAAACAATCTTGCCCCTGCAGGTCTTTCCCAGATCAGAACAGTAGTTTATATTAGATGTCAACCTCCAGGCTCTTCTTCATCAAAGGGTCAGGTGGATTTCATATGGCACTGAACTGACACACCTTAGATGACAGCCTCTCTCTCTCTCCAGTCTCCACGGCAGCCCAATTAGACTGCCAGTGCAAAATGTTAATAAAGGTCTGCCGTATTTGATGAAAAGCTAGAGACCCCGGCCTTATGCTCTCTGTAGCACATTAGAGAGAACCCACATTGTAAAGAACCTATAAAAACACATTTAATCTGTGTACGGGGGTGTAATGCATTGGCATATGTTGTGGAAAAGTTGTGAAATTGAGAGTAAATTATCTTGGCCCTCCGTATAAAATAAAATGTTCCCCTACCTTGTAACATCTTCAAAAAAAAACATATTTTCCCCTTCAGACCTGTTTTTCTGGCGTCGCGTCTTGTGTAAAACAGCAGCACTTTATCAATAACAGGGTTGAAGGGTGAGAGAGAGGAGTGGGGTTGAAATGGATTACTGTGGACAGGCCATGCTGGTGGTAGATAGTGTTTAAAAGCCCAGTGCAGGGGCTCGGTTGTTATCTGGAGGAGAGAGGAGGGGGTAACCTATTGAATCTGATGGGCTCTGGCAGGAAATCAGTGGCCATTGAGCCTCGAAAGCAAGCTTCCCATAATGGAATACAATGGAAAAGAAAAGCCACTATATAAAATGAGAATTGGGACCAATTTTGGACGTCCCCTTCTCGATTCTGCCACGGCTATCGGTTGGAGGTGGAACCTCGGAGGGATGTGGTACGTTGGGATATGCATGTATATATGCCAAACAATGAACCCTTGGGAAACAATCTATAGCAATTGCTGTAGCTGTTTAGGAGATAAAGGAACATGAGTGCAGTAGACTAAAGCCCCTGACTATATAGTCTGCTACAGGTGCAGTTCAAATGCTCCTCTAAAACATCTTCTGCAAAGTATGACAGACTTGCGCAGAGGTCTGCAAACACTATTTTGTGCATCCATGCTAATGTTTTGATATATCAAAATCAAAGACCCCTGAATGCACTGTAACCATGACACTCTACTGTGTTATCCTTACATGTTGTACAATTAGCAGAGGTTTCTATCCAGAGCAACATACAGGAGCATTTAGGGCTAAGTGCCTTGCTCAAGGGCATATCGACAGATTTTACCAGCAACCTTTTGTTTACTGGCCCAATGCTCTAACTGCTAGGCTACCTGCCGCACGTAGTGTGCGTGAGTCATTCCGCTAGCTAACATCTGTCAGATATCATCAGAGTGATATGATAAGGTGAGTGAGTACCAGTGTGTCACTCAGTCTGTAACAGAGCAGTCAATCAGAGTAGAGCTGAGAGGGCTGGTAGTCTGTGGGTGATTCAGCTATGTAGGGATAACAAGTGATGATTACAGTGCATTTAGCTTGAGGGTTTTATGATATGATAATATTGGCATCTAAAACCTCCCAAAACCTCTACATCTGAGATCATAGACAGTTCATAGTGATCTCATCATGCAATCAGCTGACAGTGACAACACCTGGCAACATTTCTTGATGGCAGGCAAGACAGGTGAGCAGAGATAACAGATTAAGGGAGATAGTGAGAGACAGAGAGAGGGAAGGATGGAGAGAAGGGGAGAAGGAGAGGCAAATGTCCCCCAGAACACAACAGAGGTGGAACCCCACCCCCACAGAGATGATGACAGTTTGAGGTGGCCCCCCTGGCACCTCCTGGGCCTGGCACTGTGCCAGCTGTCTCCTACCTCCTGCCACCTGCCACCCCAGTCCTCAGTCTGCATTTAGTACACCTCCACCCATCACCATGGACACTAATGTCAAGGGATACACCATAAAAACACATTATCCCTCCTGAAAGCTTTCCCCCTTAGTAATTACTACGATAAATGTTTACAAGTGTTTATATATGCTATTATATAGCAGTAGACGCGGTTATGTTGAGCATCAGTAACCAAGCTCTGCATGGTCAACATTATTATCAAGTAAATAATGAGGCAATAAAATCCTCCTTTAACGTATAGCTGAAATGAACCATAATTTAGCTTGCTGCTCCAACTGAACATGTGTCGAGGGAGGCAAAAAATAATCTGACAGCTTAGCAGCGAGGTTGATACTTTTTAATGGCGTAGTAGACAAAGGTTAATTAAGCGAAGTGCGGCACTTCCTGACTGGGTATTTTTAATTCTGCCAGTGATGGCATAAATGTGAGAGTGTGATGATTATCATTTAACCCTGAGCACGACATTAATAGACTTGCTAATAGAAACGGAAGGGAGGTGAAATGTTCAAATGGCACCAGAGCCAAATACGTTCTAGAAAGTCTCAATTAGACACAGACTGGTATCACCGTTGGTTGCTTTAGAAAAACAATAACAAAAACACAAGGCTTTGTAGTTACAGGGTTACTAATTGTGCATTTTTAGAACCATGTTCCCACAGAGGTGGGATTTCTCTTTAATAGAACAAAACAGATACCCTCTTCAATACGTTTGGTACAAGTTACCTTCAAGAGAAATGGTTCAGAGCTCTTCAGATAACTGTAACGTCAGCCGATTGTAAAAAATATTAAGAATGAAATAGAAGGCATATAGATGATGAAATGATTAACAATGGATTTATGGGTGGATTTGGATGCAGGTGTACAGAATCAGAGAGAGAGAACCTGGCTCTGGACCCATAGGCAGGCAGGCAGGCAGGCAGGCAGGCAGGCAGGCAGGCAGACAGAGAGACACACACACACACACACACACACACACACACAACCCTGACTAAGGACCCGGTTCATTGGCACCACGGATGCACACAGACGGGGAGAGGGACGCTGTCGGGAAATAGAGAATTCTGACGTCGTCAAACATTTCAGCCTCATTGTTCATCTCTGACAGGCTGCATCTGTCTGCCTCGTATCATAATGGATATAACTAATCAACTCTGTGTTATTACATAACAGGAGCAAAGGAAATGTGATAGTCTTTGTTAGTCTAGTGTACATGAGGGGCATTGTAGATTCGTGTTCAGTAGGCACGAAAAGTAAGAAAATTGTCCGAAAACAAAAAAAAATCCACTGCAAAATGCTTTGCTACTGTGTGCTCTAATGAACAGTGCTGATGTTTTCCCTGCAGGTGACACGGTGACCTGATTAGATATGGTTAATGAATAGTTTCCCAGCTCACATAGAGGGTCAATCAGATTATATCCATCACTGAAAGTATCACCACTGCATTACAGTATACAGCCTCACTCTCTAGATAATATCCTGCAACAGTGATTCTCTCTCTACAAATAAGAGTTTAGTTGTAAATTCAAAAACCAATAATCCATTGCCCAGGGCATAAATACTCACATAAGCATGCAGCAAGCATAAAATGACTATATTTACAAAAGTATGTGGACACCTCTTCAAATAGTGGACTTGGCTATTTCAGCCACAACCGTTGCTGACAGGTGTATAAAATCGAGCACACAGCCATGCGATCTCCATAGACAAATATTTGCCATAGAATGGCCTTACTGAAGAGCTCAGTGACTTTCAACGTGGCACCGTCATAGGATGCCACCTTTCCAAAACGTCAGTTCATCAAGTTTCTGCCCTGCTACATCTACCCCGGTCAACTGTAAGTGCTGCTATTGTGAGGTGGAAACATCTAGGAGCATCAATTGCTGAACCGCAAAGTGGTATGCCACACTAGTTCACAGAACTGGAACGCTGAGTGCTGAAGCGCATACCACGTAAAAATTGTCAGTCCTCAGTTGCAACACTCACTACCGAGTTCCAAACTGCCTCTGGAAGCAACATCAGCACAATAACTTTTTGTAGGGAGCTTCATGAAGTGGGTTTCCATGGCCGAGCAGCCGCACACAAGCCTAAGATCACCATGCGCAATGCCAAGTGTCGTCTGGAGTGGTGTAAAGCTCACCGCCAATCTGGGTTTGGTGGATGCTAGTAGAATGCTGATGTACCTGCCCCAGTGCATAGTGCCAACTGTAAAGTTTAGTGGAGGAGGAATAATGGTCTGGGGCTGTTTTTCATGGTTTGGGCTAGGCCTCTTAGCTTCAGTGAAGGAAAATCTTAACACTTCAGCATACAATTATATTCTAGATGATTCTGTGCTTCCAACTTGTGGCAACAGCTTAGTGAAGGCCCTTTCCTGTTTCAGCATGACGATACCCTTTCCTGTCCACACAGAAATGGTTTGTTGAGATTGGTGTGGAAGAACTTGACTGGCCTGCACAGAGCCCTGACCTCAACCCCATCGAACTCCTTTGGGATGAATTGGAACGCCGGCTGTGAGTCAGGCCTAATCGCCCCACGTCAGTGCCCGACCTCTTGTGGCTGATGGAAGCAAGTCCCCGCAGCAAAATTCCAACATCTAGTGGAAAGCCTTTGAAGAAGAGTGGAGGCTGTTATAGAAGCAAAGGTAGGACCAACCCCATACTAATGCCCATAAATTTGAAAGAGATGTTCTACAAGTAGGTGTCCACATACTTTTGGTCATGTAGTGTATGTTCACAAAGATTTCTCAACGAACAATGCACTAAACATAAGAAATATCTTCTCCTGTGTAAAAGACAGAGGCACTTAGGGAGGGAGGGACAGAGATAGGGGAGAGGGAGGTAGGTTGAGATAAAGAGCAGAGAGCAAGGAGCAGAGAGAGCGCAAGAGAGAGGAGAGAGGAAAGAGAGAGAGATGTCCGTGGTCTTCCGTGATTAATGGAAGGTGACTCCACAGAGCAGAAAAAGAGAGATGTCAGGGGTGAGAGAGACAAACAGACACGGCATCCCCGGCTTCACATTAACTTCCACTGCAGCACAGATGACAAAAACAGCAATTACAAAAACAACACCAATTGAGAAGAAAGCCCCATTCAGCCATGTCAGCACAGAGTGAAGCCAGGGAGAAAAAGGTAGTGGAGCTGATTATGAAATACGATGTGCACTTGTAATGGGTTCATATGGAAAATCAATGACGTGGCACATTCCTATCACTCAGCGGTTTAAGGAAGATAGAGAAAAAAGGGTTAGGGTTAAGGTTAGGGTTTAAAATGTTAAAACCATCACTGAAAGCTGCATTTAAATAAACTGCCATTAAACTCAGATTACGTTCACAGGAGAAGAACCTTGGATCATTTGGGGCGGCAGGTTTCCTAGTGGTTAGAGTGTTGGGCCAGTAACCGGAAGGTTGCTGGATTGAATCTACAAGCTGACGAGGTAGAGAATCTGCCGTTCTGCCCCTGAACAAGGGAGTTAACCCATTGTTCCCCGGTAGACCATAATTTGAAATCAAATTTTGTTCTTAACTGACTTGCCTAGTTAAATAAAGGTTCAATTTAAAATTGAGGAGAGCTACATTATTCAATATAAATGAAGACAGATTCTTCATTTTCTGATGAGGACCCTAAGCCATTCACATTATGCAGTTTGGATATCAATATCTTATCAAGAGATGGAGTGAAGCATTTAGTGCAATTAAGATAGATTCTGCATGTAAAAAAATAATCTTAATGGCCTGTCGTGTGCACACACACAGTATAATGAGCACTAGCTTAATGGATCAGTGAGTAGTGAGTTGACTTAAGGGAGATATTAGCTAGATATACCCCTTCGCTAGTTTTAAGACATATGCTACAGCTAAGGACGTGGTATGGTTATTACAGTACACACGGGCAAAACTAATGTGACGGCAGAGACCTTAAGCAGTACTCCCATGACTTTGACTCTGACTTCCCAGTTGATCTCAATAATGTATACAGAGAGCAGGAGAGGCGTTTACATAAAACACCTTGTAGACCCAGGTAGGATAGCTGCTAGGCATGTAGTCCAGCGCCTTGCTGACGGGCTGGTGCTCTGGCTTCTCCAGCTCATTAATATTAATAAAAAAATGATTGCAGGAGCCTAAAGGTGTCAAAATGCTTCCCAGTCAAGACAGTTTGGAAGAGTGTGTGCATATATTATGACTATGTTTTTGTTGTTTTGGGGTTTTCCGGGTTGTTCGGGCACAAATGTTTTTTTCTTGAGGCAAGCCGAAGTCGGTAGGCGAAGTCTAAAGAGGTTCAATATGGTCAACAGTCAACAGTAGGAATTCTTCAGTGAAGTCTTGGTTGTTATTCAACGAGAGACAACTCACTTTCATGCACATTTTTCATTTATAAGTACTGCACCAAACATGTTAGTTCGATGAAAAATTGTGCAACTAAGATCTCCTCTTCAAAAACATCAAAATCAACTACAGATTTCTTGAGTTAACTTAGATTAAATCTGACTATTTTGAGGAAGCGTATACTACCTACAGCGTCTCTATAAGGACAAAAAGTACTTCTGCCACTTTCTTCTAGTTTTAAGAGAGTATGAGAGTATGCGAGTATGCGAGCACACTATTTAAGTTCGCCTAGCCAATTTTGGCTAGCCGCCAGCTGAACTGAAGCATGCTGACGCCTTAATAAGGATGGGGATGGTCACTCTCTTTCTCTCACAAGCTCACACTCTCTCTTTCTCTCTCTCACACACTCTCTCTCTCACACTCTCTCTTTCTCGCTCTCTCTCTCTCTCTCTCTCACACACACTCCCTCTCTCTCTCACACACACACTCCCTCTCTCTCTCTTTCTCTCACAAGCTCACACTCTCTCTTTCTCTCTCTCACACTCTCTCTTTCTCTCTCTCTTACACACTCTCTCTCTCTCTCTCTCTCTCTCTCTCACACACACACTCCCTCTCTCACTCACACACACATACTCCCTCTCTCTCACACACTCTCTCTGTCTCTCTCTCTCTCTCTCTCTCTCTCTCACACACACACACACTCCCTCTCTCTCTCTTTCTGTCTCTCTCTCTTTCTGTATCACACTCTCCCTCTCTCCCTCCCTCCCTCTCGTTGGAAGAATAGGATCAGATTTTGCATATTGTTTATGAGATGGCCCTACATATTTATGTACGGCTGTGTCTGATGTCCTTTGTGGTAGGCTATCTCATTAATTGATATGATGTATTCAGGTGAGCGGACACCTGGGGCGGTTGACTCGTGAGTTGCTCTTCGTGCCCGCTCCCATACCCTATAATTCTATATTTCTTTGTGACTAATTTGTATACAGGTAGACCAGAAAAGCCACATCCCTGATTGGCAGATGAGTGGCAACCCTAATTAGAAGCACCTGCTGTTCATCAGTTGTTCTTTACAAAAGCTGTTTTGAATGAAAGTGAAATTGTACCTACACACTGAAGAAGGCTTTGAAGCCCAAATGTATGTGTACACTATCCCTGATGCAGTGGAATGTATATATATATATATATATATATATACATATATATATAAATTTAAAAACAAGTTTCATGCAACATTGTTTTGAGTACGAACCCATCACACCTTTCTGTTTGTCCTAAGGAATAGGATCAAAATAGCACATGCTCCTGACCAATCTGACCTTGAAGAATAATCATGGAGAAAGCAGAGGGCAATTAGAGAGAATAATATTATCATGCCCTGTGTATCTGAACATATCAACGGTCCCTGGGTAAGTCTGGAGTCAGTAGTAGGGGAAATGCAGTTATACTAGGAAAACGCACGCACGCACGCACAGATACAACACAAGATGTCCATGGGCTAACAAACACAAAATATACACAGGAATGAGGTGCCCTAGGCATAGAGTGCCAGGTTACACCGTTGATTCCAGGCCTGCAAGCCCCATGCCGCCACAAGGCCTAATTCACCTTGTGAAATATGTTCCAAGTCACTGACCACATACTCTGTTTACCATACAGCTACACTACAGCAGGATTTTCACTCAAGGAAACGGCAATGACAACTCTACCACACAGGGTATGCGCCAATATAAACTCTCCTTTAAAACGCATTTACTGTATATGTGGTTATTACTACTGCTGCATTAAATTACAATAAGATGACATGTTATTAACAATAGTGTATGTACCAGGCTCGTCATGTCATAATGCATGTTAATATCAGAATTAAACAGACTTGCACTATTACTGAATTGTTAAGTGCCTCTTATTGAGGAATCAGATGTCAATCTTGAGAGAATGGTTGCATTAGCAGCATTCAACTAGAAATTATCGATTTCCATGAGGGGATGCGGTGTGTGTTAGTGCACGCTGTTTGCGTCTCTGAAGATCATACACATTTCCAAGCACACTAACATGCTAATTTCCAAAGGGATCATATTTCAATTGGAGAGATCTGCTTCATTTCCTACCATCAACCCCCCCCCCCCCCCCCTCTGCCTCCTTCATTCCCTTTCTTACTTTCTCTCTGACTCTCTCCCCCTCAACAGGATACGGTATCATTATGCTGGAGTGTGTTCTCTACCTGTGGCAATCAGTTTCATGGCAGATTACAGACAGGTCTAATTGAAGAGGTTGTTGTATTTATAGAATTAGCATGCAATTAATTGGAGCGGAACAATGCAGAGAGGCTGTAATAAAAGCAGACGCAACGTAAACAAACACAGGTTTGGCATGGGGCAGCAGGGAGGATGAGTAAACATCTTTTATCGCCTGCTAAACCCTCCTCCGCTTTGCTTTTATCTGCCTGGCCAACTCCGAGGAGGGCCAATCAAATTATGATGTGGCGCCTTAATCCATCGCACCTTGCTTTAATGTCCCTGGGTTACAGAGAATAGATAAACACAACAGAGTAGAGAGATTTTCTTTTAGGCTCATTGTGATCCATGTCATTGAGTCTAAATGTTAGCTAATTAAATACTATTCAGGAATTTTTCAGGTAAATTCTTCAGGCCAGCCCAGGTTGTTTAGAGGCAACATAGATAGCATGCATATGAACAAAGGCACCTTAAGTTGAAATTAATTCAAGGGCAACAAAATCCTAAATAATAATAATAATATAAATAATAATAATTAATGGGACTTAAATAGTCCTTTTCAAGGACTCAAACTTGCTTTACAATTATATAAATAAGCAGTCATTTAAAGGTGCTACACATAGAATTAGCTACATTTTTTGTATTGTCATAAAATGTCAATAATATATCTGCAGTAATAGTGGAATGATAGTCGGTGAGTTTGTTTTGCATGGCCCGGTGCCACGGGTGCTTCACTTCACTTAAATAAGAATTTGTTCTTAACTGACTTGCCTAGTTAAATAAAGGTTAAATGTAAAAAATACAAATACAAATAAACTTAAGGACCAATGGAATGGTTAAAATATGCAAAACAAACTCGCCCACAGTTTCACAGGAGTTTTTTTTACGCTGGCCAGGTTGGACCGGGAAATGGCCCGTCACGTCATTGGGCGAAGGCGGGGAGGGAGGAGAGTCCTTCTCAAATCCAACAGTCACTGGTAGGTCATGTTGTCAACAGGTCAGCATGGTGCATCGTCCAGAAACACACAACATATATTTTCCGTAAAAGATAGTTAACTAGTTCAAACTAGTTTTCATTGGGAAGGCAGATAAAGCGTTTTTATCAAAAGCAATCACTTTTGCAAGGGAAAAAACAGAATCCTACTAAATACCACACATGCTTAATTACGTCCGACTTCGCCATCCATCGGACAGAGTGGGGCACCTGGCTGTCGCTCAGGAGGCAAATCAAATACAGCCGGTGCAATACACGCCTACACGTGCGCCCGTGCGAGATGAATCGAACCCCCTCATTTGTCGTCACTAGTTACCACAGCCACAAAGTCATAAGCCCTGCCTATTTCTACAATTTCTCTTCCAAAAATATGTTAAACCTAGCCCCAACCTTAACCACATGGCTAATATTATGCCTAACCTTAAATCATGACCAAAAAGCACATTTTTGTTTTGATTCATTTAAAAAATATTTTAATGACCTGGTTAGATCATAAATTAGCAATTGTCCAGAGTGTTGAGTTTACTAATTCCCGGTTTATTAACCCAAGTCAACACAGACTACTCTTTGACCGTGGAACACGCCAAATAAATCAAGGATACCCTTATACAACAACCTTGGCCATCTCTTGTTAAGACCAGACGTACGAGAGAGCAATGGCTAAACATGGTCTTAACTGCCAAACTCCCCCCCGCCGCTCACCAACCTCCAGGATGCCCTGCACCAGAACATTCCAAGCATTCCCGTGGTTGGCAGATAGTAGGTTGACTGGTATGCCGGACCCCTCAAACACTGGGTACTGGTACAGTAAGTACAACACAAACAACAAACAAATAACACACAGCTGTCTGTGCAGGTCGCTACAATATAGCCACTTTGTCGCTGTGGCTGTAACTAATGTAAACGATATTAATTACAATGTTGTGATTGGCTGTGCTATTCGCCTATCGAGTTCCCCCGGCCGGCCTGGCTTATGTTGGCAAAATGGGAAAGCTGTTTTGACTTTGTGGTTGTGTTATCTAGTGGAAACCGGAGCAAGCGGACAATGTATAAATCGTTGTCATTTCCTGGTTGCTAAAATTGTTTTTATAGCTGTTTAAAACTGGTGGACGAAACCAAAAGTAAAAACTGAAGCGGGAGTCTCCATGTTAAGGTAAAATTGGATGAGGGGGACATTTGTTTTGAATGCAATCTAGTGTTCTTGCAATTCTCCTAGCTTCTACATGAGGGAGAAATTATATGCGTAGCACCTTTAATCAATCACTTAACTGGCCCACTTTGGAGACAATAAAACCAGATTAGATTTTAGAGTTTCCAACAACCAGTCATTGGTTTCCAAAGGCAAAAGAGTGAAAAAGCACCCTCTGCTTCCATAGCACAATGACCAGATCGACTCTACACAGTCAGGTCAGTTGTATCCAGGTATGCCAGAGAAACGTATTCAGACAATATACCTACAGAGGCTCGGACATTCCTACAACTGCCTCTATTGGATTTCTTATTGACATCTGTGTCTAGCAGAATCATTACCCTGCCTCACATGGCAGCCCATTACTTTATTAATATCGCTTTTGGATTGGAAGTTCCATCAATTTGGTCACGGAGGGGGGTTTCATTTATTAGGGAGTGTATTTGATTTGATGGTGAAGATGTGTAGCCTAGCTATGGAGTGAAGAATCCTAGAGAGTGAAAGCACTGAGCTTCATTTAGAGAGCTTCTCATTACTTGGTTTACACAGTTCGTCTATCCTGACACTGTTAAGAGTCCCCTTAGACTAATTTACGCAAGTGACAGTCCTAAAGCGACAGAATTAATGCTTTGTTGACAGGCAACATATAAACTCTGTCCTGTAACAGTAATGTGATATGCTTTGCGTAGGCCTATTTGCTTTTGATTGCCAGAGACCACATGGTTTCAGCTCTTTGACACACCGGAGAAAGACAGTGACTTACTTGATTTCTGTTCAACATGTTGTATCAAAGGGCTCACGAGTGGTGCAGTGGTCTAAAGCACCGCATCGCAGTGCTAGCTGTGCCACTAGAGATTCTGGGTTTGAGTCCAGGAGACCCATCGGGTGGTGCACAATTGGCCCAGCGTCGCTGACACAGTCGCCAGGTGTACAGTGTTTCCTCTGACACATTGGTGCGGCTGGCTTCCGGGTTAAGTGGGCATTGTCAAGAAGCAGTGTGGCTTGGCTGGGTTGTGTTTCAGAGGACGCACAGCCCTCGACCTTCGCCTCTCCCGAGTCTGTACGGGAGATGCAGCGATGAGACAAGACTGTAACTACCACTTGGATACCACACAATTGGGGAGAAGGGGGGGGGGGGGTAACAAAAGAAAGACTGCCCAAATGTGCCTAATTGGTTTATTAATAAATGTTCAAGTTCATAACTGTCCACTGTCCTAAAACAATAGCATGGTATTTTTTCACTGTAATAGCTACTGTAAATTGGACAGTGCAGTTACATTGACAAGAATTTAAGCTTTCTGCCAATATCAGACATGTCTATGATCTGGGAAATGTTCCTGTTACTTACAACCTCATGCTAATCACATTAGCCTACATTAGCTCAACCGTCCCGCGGGAGACCCACCAATCTTGTAGAGGCTAACTCTTTCATGCTACCAGTTTTTGCTAGCCAAAGTACTGCAAGTCCTCTAGGAATCAACAGGGTGACCTGTCCAACAAGAAGGGAAAATAGTCTTACCGTACCCTATAAGACTGGGTACAGTATGATACCCTGAGGCAACTTAACAGTTACCTCCTTTCAACCCCTCTCAATGTGTCCTCCAAATGGTAAAAAAAAAGTACTCTCCAAACGGCATCGGATCTGATATTGCTTGTAAAACGGGCATAGATATTGGATCCTTTGCGGTACGGCAGGGAGAAAGGGCACCAGCCAGCAGAGGACAGGAGGATATAGTGCTTTAGTGAGGTGACATAACACTGTTCTCTTCCCCCTGTCCGCGGGCCATCAGCAGGCTGCAGTGAAGATGTAGGAAGTGTCAAGTTAACAAATCAAGGACGAGGATGATGATATCAACAGCAACTATTTCACCTTGTAGCACTTTATTTCATCCACACTTCAGCACAGAAGTTGAAATGAATTATTTTCAGAGTACCTGTTATGAAAATAATTTAGCTAAGAAAGAGAGGCTAAATACAGTTTTTTATTGTATGTTTTTTTAAAATTGTACAGGTCATGTATACATACACATAATGTATGTAATACATCCTACTGTATCCATCCACGTGTGCAGCAGCTTCTGTATCACTATCAATGGTCCTTGTAACCAGATTCCTTCTCTGCTCAAGTGGCATCCCTACACTCAAGCGATGTAGAAGGTTTCCCTCACTTACTTGACCTTATCAGAAGACATTCATAATTGCTCTGCTTTTACGTGCGGTGCAGTGGCACAGCGCCTCCTGCTCACTCAACTGTGTAAATGCTTTATGAAAGCACAGAGAAAATGCACCCAGAGACTGTCTTGGCAAAAAGGTCATTAAAGCCTTGGACCCCCCTATCTCCTTCTTTCTTTAATATCCCTCCTTCATCCTCTCTCTCCCTATACACACCTCCCCTGCTATCCCTCTCTCTCTTTCTTAAAGTCTAGTGAAACCTGCATAACTACAGTACTACAGACTTAAAATACACTCGCTTTCTTTTTTCAGAGCTGAAAAAAGGCAAGAACATCCATGAAAGAAGTGGAAAAAACCACACAACACCGAGTCTGCTGGAGGAAGTTTGTGGATGACTTATACTCCTTAAAGAGCAACAGGGTTTAGTTGGAAAAATGCCCTGTACTGTATTTCAACTTAAAACACAAGAGACTGTACACAGACTAGTAGAGCATACTCTATGTCCTCTGACCTCCCAGTTGATCTCAATAATGTTTACAGAGAGCAGGAGAGGTGTTTACATAAAACACCTTGTAGACCCAGGTAGGATAGCTTCTATGCAGGCAATAGACTATAATGTTTTTTCCACTCAAAGTTCCAAATACTTTTCTTCCTCCCCTCTTTTTAAAACTGTGACCAATTTGCAGTAGACACTAGACGGCGAGCTGTGTGCAGGCGATTTTTCATGTCAGGGAGAGGGAGAAGAAGAGGAGGAAGCGTGTTCCCTTGCTTTGTCCTGACAGAGGGGGAGGAGAGGAGCCTCAGAAAGGCCACAGCTCCAATTACATGCAGTCCAAGCTCCTTAAAATGTCAGGCTACTTTGCATTAACCAAAGTGCAGTGGCATTCAGCGGGCATTAGCCTCGGCGACGGAGCAACCGTATCTGTCACATTATTTCATCTGGGTGTTCAACAAAAGAAAGACTACAGTACAGCAGCCTCCTTCTCACTCAACCAGCCTCGCACACGCCCACACACACACACACACACACACACGCGCCCACACACACACACACACACGCGCGCCCACACACACACACGCGCACACACACACAAACAAAGGAACACACGCACAAGCACACCAATGATGGAAGAGGTTGGGTATCCATAAAAACAGTCTACCACTGAGGCAATTGAAATAACAGCTACGCGAACCACATAGGGTTCAATTCCACATTCTGATTTTATGGGTATAGATGGTGAGAATGAGAACATCCCTGCAGAGCATTCTGTAATTGTTTTTCTGAGTGAGAATTCACGGCACAGCAGTGTTGCCTTTCAGGGCCTGTAACATTACATACGCTGGTGCATTGGCAGTATCAACCTCACCCTAAGCCCCCTTAACACTCCCCATTACAGGCTCCGCAGGCAGGCCTGACAATTTACCCGCTCTGGCTTTGGCTCCGCCTATCGTTGAGAGGGAAGTGCAAAGCTTCCCTTCACTAATTAAACCTTGATTGTGCAGCTCTGAGCTCGGGGTGAAGAGACATCGTCAGTCGCAGGTAAGGGAGAGGGGAGCGGGGAGTAGAGACACGCTGCTGCTGAAACCTGCCATTGGAGCCTGCAGGGGTGGAGCTTGTCTCTACAGCTACAGTACAAGCAGCCATCAAAGGCACTTCTATGCTTCCTCTAGTCTGCCTCCCACTTCACTAAAAATAAAGTGTAGGTCTGAAGGCACAGGCGCTAAAGCATGGCATGAACGAGTGGCAGATATCAAATATCATGAAAACAAAAGTCAAGAACAGTTCATCTACGGGGTGGGGTGGCAGGTAGCCTAGTGGTTATGATGTTGCACTTGTAACCAAAAGGTTGCAAGATCAAATCCCCAAGGTAAATTGTTGTTCTGCCCATGAACAAGGCAGTTAACCCACTGTTCCTAGGCCATCATTGAAAATAAGAATTTGTTCATAACTGACTTGCCTAGTTAAAAAAAAAAACATCTCAAGATAATTAGCCCAATATCATTTTGTGTGATTGGTTAGTAGTAGCCCTGTGGAGAAACCCAGGGGAGTGGATCATCTGTTGGGTATTTCGTAATACAAAAACCTTGGCCATGCCATGCCCACTGAGTCTCCAAGAGCGTTCACCTTGTTGCCCTGCTGCGTTACACAAAGTGAAAAACCTGTCAGGGCCCAAGGTGTACAGTAAGTGTGCTGAGAGCATGTGTCTCCTAGCCCTCGAGCCAGGCAGGCCTTTCAAGCAGGACTATTAGCTCTTCTGGCTGCCCTGTAGAGCAGGGATCATCAACTAGATTCAGCCACGGGCCGATGTTGTCTTGAGCGGAGGAACATAATTATAAATCATTTGACTGCAAATTGACTTCAAGGATCCCAAACAGATATAATATTTGACTGAAACACAATCATTTTAAACCTGGCTTACATTTGTATATGATCACGTCTCTCTATTATGCATGGAAATATTTGGGTTTCTTCATTTAAAATTTCTTCATTTAAAATGTCTTCATTTAAAATCACTTTGAGCTGATGTCCTGGTGTTTTATAGTCTTTTCTGTCGAACAATGAAAAAAAAAAATATATATATTTTTTTTTATTAAAAAACCCAGCGGCTCACTCGAGAGACGCTATCGGAGTCAGTGCAGCCAGCTGGTTTCTCCACGCATCGCGATGACAGAAACAAACATCTTTCTGGTAAGAAGAGGGGCGGGGGCGTGTGCTTTATGGTTAACGAGACGTGGTGTGGTCACAACAACATACAGGAACTCAAGTCCTTCTGTTCACCTGATTTAGAATTCCTCACAATCAAATGTCGACCGCATTATCTACGAAGGGAATTCTCTTCGATTATAATCACAGCCGTATAGATTCCCCCCCAAGCAGACACATAGATGGCTCTGAACAAACTTTATTTGACTCTTTGCAAACTGGAATCCACATATCCTGAGGCTGCATTCATTGTAGCTGGGGATTTTAACAAGGCTAATCTGAAAACAAGACCCTAAATTGTATCAGCATATCGATTGCGCAACCAGGGCTGGTAAAACCTTGGATCATTGCTATTCTAACTTCCGCGACGGATATAAGGCCCTCCCCCGCCCTCTTTTCGGAAAAGCTGACCACGACTCCATTTTGTTGCTCCCTGCCTACAGACAGAAGCTAAAACAAGAGGTCTGTTCAACGCTGGTCCGACCAAGCTGATTCCACGCTCCAAGACTGCTTCCATCACGTGGACTGGGATATGTTTCGTATTGCGTCAAACAACAACATTGACGAATACGCTGATTTGGTGAGCGAGTTCATTAGAACGTGCGTTGAAGATGTCATTTCCATAGCAACGATTAAAACATTCCCATACCAGAAACCGTGGATTGATGGCGGCATTCGCGTGAAACTGAAAGCGCGAACCACTGCTTTTAATCAGGGCAAGGTGACCGGAAACATGACCGAATACAAACAGTGTAGCTATTCCCTCCGCAAGGCAATCAAACAAGCTAAGCGTCAGTATAGAGACAAAGTAGAATCGCAATTCAACGGCTCAGACACAAGAGGTATGTGGCAGGGTCTACAGTCAATCACGGATTACAAAAAGAAAACCAGCCCAGTCACGGACCAGGATGTCTTGCTCCCAGGCAGACTAAATCACTTTTTTGTCCGCTTTGAGGACAATACAGTGCCACTGACACGGCCCGCAACCAACGGATTACAAAAAGAAAACCAGCCCAGACACGGACAAGGATGTCTTGCTCCCAGGCAGACTAAATCACTTTTTTTGCCCGCTTTGAGGACAATACAGTGCCACTGACACGGCCCGCAAGCAAAACATGCAGACTCTCCTTCACTGCAGCCGAGGTGAGTAAAACATTTAAACGTGTTAACCCTCGCAAGGCTGCAGGCCCAGACGGCATCCCCAGCCGCGTCCTCAGAGCATGCGCAGACCAGCTGGCTGGTGTGTTTACAGACATATTCAATCAAGCCTTATCCCAGTCTGCTGTTCCTACATGCTTCAAGAGGGCCACCATTGTTCATGTTCCCAAGAAAGCTAAGGTAACTGAGCTAAACGACTACTGAGCTAAACGAGTGCTTTGAGAGACTAGTCAAGGACCATATCACCTCCACCCTACCCGAGACCCACTTCAATTTGATTACCGCCCAAATAGGTCCACAGACGATGCAATCTCAACCACACTGCACACTGCCCTAACCCATCTGGACAAGAGGAATACCTATGTGAGAATGCTGTTCATCGACTACAGCTCGGCATTCAACACCATAGTACCCTCCAAGCTCGTCATCAAGCTCGAGACCCTGGGTCTCGACCCCGCCCTGTGCAACTGGGTACTGGACTTCCTGACGGGCCGCCCCCAGGTGGTGAGGGTAGGTAACAACATCTCCACCCCGCTGATCCTCAACACTGGGGCCCCACAAGGGTGCATTCTGTGCCCTCTCCTGTACTCCCGGTTCACCCACGCCTCCAACTCAATCATCAAGTTTGCGGACGACACAACAGTGGTAGGCTTGATTACCAACAACGACGAGACGGCCTACAGGGAGGAGGTGAGGGCCCTCGGAGTGTGGTGTCAGGAAAATAACCTCACACTCAATGTCAACAAAACTAAGGAGATGATTGTGGACTTCAGGAAACAGCAGAGGGAACACCCCCCTATCCACATCGATGGAACAGTAGTGGAGAGGGTAGCAAGTTTTAAGTTCCTCGGCATACACATCACAGACAAACTGAATTGGTCCACTCACACAGACAGCATCGTGAAGAAGGCACAGCAGCGCCTCTTCAACCTCAGGAGGCTGAAGAAATTCGGCTTGTCACCAAAAGCACTCACAAACTTCTACAGATGCACAATCGAGAGCATCCTGGCGGGCTGTATCACCGCCTGGTATGGCAACTGCACCGCCCTCAACCGTAAGGCTCTCCAGAGGGTAGTGAGGTCTGCACAACGCATCACCGGGTACAAACTACCTGCCCTCCAGGACACCTACACCACCCGATGTCACAGGAAGGCCATAAAGATCATCAAGGACATCAACCACCCGAGCCACTGCCTGTTCACCCCGCTATCATCCAGAAGGCGTGGTCAGTACAGGTGCATCAAAGCTGGGACCGAGAGACTGAAAAACAGCTTCTATCTCAAGGCCATCAGACTGTTAAACAGCCACCACTAACACTGAGTGGCTGCTGCCAACACACTGACACTGACTCAACTCCAGCCACTTTAATAATGGGAATTGATGGGAAATGATGTAAATATATCACTAGCCACTTTAAACAATGCTACCTTATATAATGTTACTTACCCTACATTATTCATCTCATATGCATACGTATATACTGTACTCTATATCATCGACTGTATCCTTATGTAATACATGTATCACTAGCCACTTTAAACTATGCCACTTTGTTTACATACTCATCTCATTTGTACATACTGTACTCGATACCATCTACTGTATCTTGCCTATGCTGCTCTGTACCATCACTCATTCATATATCCTTATGTACATATTCTTTATCCCCTTACACTGTGTACAAGACAGTAGTTTTGGAATTGTTAGTTAGATTACTTGTTATTACTGCATTGTCGGAACTAGAAGCACAAGCATTTCGCTACACTCGCATTAACATCTGCTAACCATGTGTATGTGACAAATAAAATTTGATTTGATTTGATTGATTTGATTTGAAAGATTCCTCTCCTATAGAGTGACCCTCCCTACTGCCTGCTGCCCAGAGCCTGGAGCCTGCTGCCTGCTGCCTGGAGCCTGCTGCCTGGAGCCTTTTGCCTGGAGACTGCTGCATGCAGCCTTTTGCCTGGTTCCTGGAGCCTGCTGCCTGGAGCCTGCTGCCTGGAGCCTGCTGCTTGGTTCCTGGAGCCTGCTGCCTGGAGCCTGCTGTCTGGAGCCTGCTGCTTGGAGCCTGCTGCTTGGTTCTTGGAGCCTGCTGCCTGGAGCCTGCTGCTTGGTTCCTGGAGCCTGCTGCCTGGAGCCTGCTGACAGGAGCCTGCTGCTTGGTTCCTGGAGCCTGCTGCCTAGAGCCTGCTGCCTGGAGCCTGCTGCTTGGTTCCTGGAGCATGCTGCCTGGGGCCTGCTGCCTGCTGGAGCCTGCTGCCTGGAGCCTGCTGGAGCCTGCTGCTTGGTTCCTGGAGCCTGCTGCTTTGACCCACATCTTATCTGATGATCCAGTGAGGAGGCAGATTTCCTGTTACCTCAGAGTTCATTACAGGCTAGTAAGGCTAGTAGAGCACTATAAAATGTTGAGGGTAACTGAGAACTTTCGATTTATTCAAATTAATCAAAAATACACAAAGACAAATATCATGCCTTAATGCTTAAAAGGTCTCTTCTTAATTTTTTTTATTATTTTATTTTACCTTTATTTAACCAGGCAAGTCAGTTAAGAACAAATTCTTATTTTCAATGACGGCCTGGGAACAGTGGGTTAACTGCCTGTTCAGGGGCAGAACGACAGATTTGTACCTTGTCAGCTCGGGGGTTTGAACTCGCAACCTTCCGGTTACTAGTCCAACGCTCTAACCACTAGGCTACCCTGCCGCCTTAAACACAGTTAAGAAATATCAAATCATATTTAACACCAGATACAGGGCAATAAAAAGCTGCTTTGTACGAGGGAAATGAATAGCACCAGGGGCAACATGGCCAGCATGGTCACTACCCATTAACACAGGGAATTCCTTTCTAGACTCAGTGCTGAACTGTAGGCTCTGGATCAACAGGCCAAGTGGGAAAGAACAGCTCTCCTGCGTACAGATGACACAGTTAACTTAGAGAGAGTACTGAGGCCCCGTTCCCCCAAACCAGGCCCAGAGAGGAGAGGTCTGCTTCCACTGTGGCCTTCCAATCTCTCACTTTTTACACTCTTTTTACACTCTCTCGCTCTCCCTCCCCTCACTCACTCACTCTCTCTCTCCCACTCACCCTCTCTCTTCTATTTCTCTCTCTCTCTCTCCCACTCACCCTCTCTCTTCTCTCTCTCTCTCTCTCTCTCTCTCCCTCCCTGTCCTCTCCTCCTGTGCTCTCTCTCTCCATTCAGTCCAAGCCAACCCAGTGGGACTGAGTGATGTAGCTGGGAAAGAGCGCTAACGGCTGGCTATTACACTGACGGCCACATGGGACATTGGTTGGCTCCCTGGCTGCTGAGCACAGCTGGAATCCTCCACAGGGTTGTCATTGGATCCCTAAGGCTGCTCCTCTGAGTCCCCCACCAAAGGGCCCAGGGAGGGAGGGAGGCCCTGGGATGTGCTGTCTCCCATCCTCCCCAACCGTGTGTACCAGCTCCAGAGAGTAGTTAAGACGCTATGCCCTGACAAAGATGCTGTAGGGCTTGACTTAAATGCTAGGGCTTGATAAAAAAATGCTAACCATATCTTAGCCCAACATATTACGGAACAAAGAACATTCCCACAGGGCTAAACAAACACAAGATATTGAGGACTCAAGTACTTATTATAGGAACAGTAGTGCCAGAATTATCTTGTTTGGAGCCCCTGGTGATATGTAAAGTAAAGTATAACTGAATAAAGTGTCCCATTCTCCCCAAGAAAATTGCTGAATTGGGGAGAATGCAGAATGTGTGGCCGCGGGCTTTGGGCTCGCGGCAGACGTTGTGTCAGTGTTGTGGTGATATATAGTACTCAGTGATGGCATATGGCGCCTTCACCCGCAGCCTCAGAGCCCAGATTAGGTTTGCGGAGCAAATGAATTGTTCTCTTAATAGCATGCGACAGGAGTGGAATGCTCAACACACTCGCTGATAAAAAATGCAAAAGTGCAGTCGCCTCTGAGGTGAGAGAAATGTACAGTCAGAGTGAGTACTGATGTTCTGGTTGGGCTGCCTGTGTAACCACAAACTAACTCCATTCCCTGTTCAGCTCACTTTACTCACTGGGGACATCAACACTTTGAACTCCTGTTGGGGTTTTGTTACAGTCAATGATTCACAATTGTTAAAAGTGTTAGTTAACAGGTTTCCCACACACACAGTAGTTGTGCTAATGTGATACTGTATAACAGCAATAAATAAACATTTGATTCAGTAGATTCATCACTTACTATACCCATTGCATGAAATGCCCACTGTTCTCTCCATCTGTTCTGTGTGTGATGTGAGCAGCTTGTAACTCAAGCCCAGTGCTGTCCAGGCAGGCAGGCAGGCGGGGCACCTCTATCTGCTGATGAAAGTGATCTAGTCTAGAGAGAGAGCCAGGCCCCATAAATCACGCCAGATGAACAGCACAAGGAGAGCCTGAGCTCCCTGACCTGACTCCCATTAGCCCAGCCTGAGACAGGGGAGATCTCTCACTCATTACCCTCAATTAGCACCCCGTCCTTCCTTCACACCCTACCTGGCCTTGCCTGGCCTGTACTCTCTCTCTCTCTCTCTCTCTCTCTCTCCCTCCAGCTCCCTCTTCTGATCTCTCTCTTCTCCTGACTCAGTGTTGCAAACGCAGGCCAGGTGGTTGGGTCAAGGCCATTAAGCAGGGCCATGTCCTACTTCTCTTCCTCTCTTCCCCCTCTCCCTCTTTTGTGATAGCAGCAACAGCTGTGGTCAGGCTGCCCTAGCCTCGCTCTCCTCCACTGCCACAGCTGGCCTGTCTCTGTAGTGGGCCCAGGCATGTGCCCAGTCCACCAGCCAGCACTGTGCCAAGAAGGAACCATCACATGTCAAATCAGCTGCATCTTCCATTCTCTTCAGCAGCTTTTAATGCCTGTGATTGGTGTGTAATTGAGTCTACAATAAAAAGACAGAAGAAAATGTGGGATGTAAAAATATGTATTCAGCCTTAACTGAGCATAGCTCATCATCCAATAAGCCCACACCTCAACCTGTGAATACTCCTTTCCTCTCCTGTCCTCCGTCAGTGTACCTGGACCTCTTTAACCTCTGAGAAGAAAGGTCAGTAGTAATGAATAGGGTGATGTGATTTGGGCTGTGTGACATCACCCAGACACACCACTAACACCCTGGGGGTTGGTGTCACTCCACCGGTAACTGGTTTTACCCAGCAGGTTAGAAATAAACAGAAAATTAAATGCTCCCAGGTTACTTCCTCCCGACAGTGTTAGAGAGCGATGGGTGGAATATACTCATGTGCCCACACACATACATACCAGTAGCGTTCGGTGTCATTTAAGATGATGGAGGACAAAAAAAAAATTCATGACCATGGCCTTATTTTTATTACAGCATATTGGATGACTGTCATTCATATTCCATTCACCCAGTTCAATGTAACATCGATAGTTTAGGCTACCACATGAAAAATACTCAAAATTGTCCCTCTACCCATCATGAGGTTGCTACAACCTAGCCTATGAATGACAGTTTACAACATAGTTGTACACAGGTCGGGAGAAAATGTTGAGGTGACAGACAGTGACACATGGACAGACAGTGACACATTCAATACCTCCTTGCACACCCTTGCCTGCATCTGGCTGCAAACAAGAGTTTCTAAAATCAAATCAAACTTTATTTGTCACATGCGCAGAATACAACAAGTGTAGACCTTACCTTGAAATGCTTACTTACAAGCCCTTAACCAACAGTGCAGTTAAAGAAGAGTTAAGAAAATATTTACCAAATAAACTAAAGTTTAAAAAAATTATAAAAGGTAACACAATAACATAACAATAATGAGGCTATATACAGGGGGTACCGGTACCGAGTCAGTGTGCGGGAGTACAGGTTAGAGGTTATTTGTACATGTAGGTAGGGGTGAAGTGACTGCATAGATAATAAACAGAGAGTAGCAGCAGTGTACAAAACAAACGGAGGGGGGTCAATATAATA
Organism: Oncorhynchus clarkii lewisi; assembly: GCF_045791955.1. Taxonomy (NCBI): domain Eukaryota; kingdom Metazoa; phylum Chordata; class Actinopteri; order Salmoniformes; family Salmonidae; genus Oncorhynchus; species Oncorhynchus clarkii. Next base: position 34,407,431 of record NC_092158.1, read on the forward strand.
GCTCAGTGGCCATTTTGTGCAATTGTTAAGCAGTCTTATGGCTTGGGGGAAGAAGCTGTTAAAGGAGCCTTTTGGTCCTAGACTTGGCGCTCTGTTACCGCTTGCTGTGCGGCAGCAGAGAAAACAGTCTATGACTTGGGTGACTGGAGTCTCTGACGATTTTATGGACTTTCCTATGACACCGCCTATTATATAGGTCCTGGATTGCAGGAAGCTTGGCCCCAGTGATGTACTGGGCCTTACGCACTACCCTCTGTAGTGTCTTTTGGTCAGATGCAGAGCAGTTGCCATACCAGGCGGTAATACAACCGGTCAAGATGGTCACGATGGTGCAGCTGTATAACATTTTGAGGATCTGGGGACCCATGCCAAATCTTTTCAGTCTTCTGAGGGGGAAAAGGTTTTGTCGTGCCCTCTTCACGACTGTCTTGGTGTGTTTGGACCTTGATAGTTTGTTGGTGATGTGGACATCAAGGAACTTGAAACTCTCGACTACAGCCCCATTGATGTTAACGGGGCCTGTTTGGCCCACCTTTTCTGTAGTCCATGATCAGCTCATTTGTCTTGCTCACATTGAGGGAGAGGTTGTTGTCCTGGCACCACACTGTCAGTTCTCTGATCTCCTCCCTATAGGCTGTCTCATCACTGTCGGTGATCCGGCCTACCACTGTTGTGTCATCAGCAAGCTTAATGATGGTGTTGGAGTCGTGTTTGGCCACACAGTCATGGGTGAACAGGGAGTACAGGAGTGGACTAAGTATACACCCCTGAGGGGCCACAGTGTTGAAGATCAGCGTGGCAGACGTGTTGTTGCCTACCCTTAACACCTGGGGGTGGCCTGTCAGGATGTCCAGGATGCAGTTGCAGAGGGAGGTGTTTAGTCCCAGGGTCCTTAGTTTAGTGAGGAGCTCCGTGGACACTGGTGTTGAATGCTGAGCTGTAGTCAATGAACAGCATTCTCACATAGGTGTTCCTTTTGTCCAGGTGGGAAAGGGCAGTGTGGAGTGCTATTGAGATGACGTCATCTGTGGCTCTGTTGGGGCGGTATGCGAATTGGAGTGGGTCTACGGTATCTGGGAATATGCTGTTGATGTGAGCCATGACCAGCCTTTCAAAGCACTTCATGGCTACTGACGTGAGTGCTACGGGTCTGTAATCATTTAGACAGGTTACCTTCGCTGACAGTCCCTGAAACTGGCACTAGATATGAATATGTTTTAATGACTTATTTTATTGATTTCCCACCATTTTACAAGTCAGAAGACATCCAGACCTTCCTAGGACCATGTCAACGTCATCTGTGAAAAAAACCTGTATTTGTCTCCCTCTGGTGGTCGGCTACATCATTAGATCCATTAATATAATTTCACTGCAACGTTACATCAAAGGGGCGGTCCTTAGAAAAACTTCAAACCAGCTCGACTTCTTCATGGCACAGGGAATATGGTGGTCTGCTTGAAACATGTAGGTATTACAGACTCAGTCAGGGAGATATGTGGGGACGACGTTGTCAATGCACTTATTAATGAAGCCAATGACTGAGGTGGTATACTCCTCAATGCCATTGGATGAATCCCGGAACATATTGCAGTTTGTGCTAGCAAAACACTCCTATAGCGTAGCATTCGCGTCATCTGACCACTTTCGTATTGAGTGAGTTACTAGTACTTCCTGCTTTAGTTTTTGCTTGTAAGCAGGAATCAGGAGGATGAATTATGGTCAGATTTGCCAAATGGAGGGCGGGGAGAGCTTTGTATACATCTCTGTGTGTGGAGTAAAGGTGGTCTAGAGTTTATTTTTCTCTGGTTGCACATGTGACATGCTGGTAAAAATTGGATAAAACTGATTTAAGTTTGCCTGCATTAAAGTCCCCGGCCACTAGGAGCGCCACTTCTGGATGAGCATTTTCTTGTTTGCTTATGGCCTTATAGAGTTGTTTGAGTGCGGTCTTAGTGCCAGCATCGGTCTGTGGTGGTAAATAGGCGGGTACGAATAATATAGATGAGAACTCTCTTGAACTCTTGAGGTACTCTACCTCAGGCAAGCAATACCTCAAGACTTTTTGAATATTAGACATCGCGCACCAGCTGTTATTGACAAAAAGACACACACCCCACCCCTCATCTTACGTAGCTTCTCTGTTCTGCCAGTGCATGGAAAATCCCTCCAGCTCTATATTAGCTGTGTCGTCGTTCAGCCACGACTCTGTGAAACATAAGATATTACAGTTCTTAATGTCCTGTTGGTAGGATAATCGTAGTCGTAGGTCATACATTTTATTTTCCAATGATTGCATATTCGCAAGTAGAATTGGTGGCAGTGGGTTTACTCACTCGCCTACGGATTCTTAAAAGGCAACCCGATCTGCGTCCTCTTTTCCTCCGTATTTTCTTCACGCAAATGACGGGGATCTGGGCCTGTTCCTGGGAGCAGTATATCATTCTTGTCGCTCATTAAAGGAAAAATGTTTTTCCAGTTCGTGGTGAGTAATCCCAGTTCTGATGTTCAGAAGTTATTTTCGGTCATAAGAGATGGTAGCAGTAACATGATGTACAAAATAAGTAAAAAAATAAGTTATAAACAACACAAAAAAACTAACAAAATAGCACAATTGGTTACAGGCATGTAAAACGTCAGCCATCCTCTTCGGCGCCATCTTATTGAACAAGTTCAGGTGTGTTTATCCCCGTTTGCTTCTGTTTAAGAAATATTTTTCAACGGAATCGGTGGAATGAATACACCCCTGATCACACGTGTGCACAGTTCACCATGCTAGCAGCCACATTGTATTCCTTCTTGCATCTACGCCCTCTCCTCCTCTCACCTTTTCCCTTCACTTGTGGACTTAAATGCACAACACATAGGCTGTATATGACCATGTGAAAAAACACTTTCCAAACGTTGTCACTATATTAGCTAAAGTAAGGTCATAGTCAACATGCTGTAGCTACTAGAACTAACACATTAGTAAACCCGCTACAAAAACTTACATTGACTTGAAAGAGTTCCAGTGTTTTGTTGGATAGTCATAGCCAGCTAGCTAACATAGCATTCCTCTGTTTGAGCCGGGTGTTTGAGTAAGTTAAACTAGCTAGCTGCATTTGCTAGCTAAGTAAGTGAAAGTGAAAAAAATCTCTCTCTGTCTCTCTCTCTTGCTTCTCCTTCATTTTTGAAAACATGTATTTGTTCAAAACTGTTAAACTATTGTCTTTCTCTCTTTGAGTCAACTATTCATCACATTTTATGCACTGCAGCGCTAGCTAGCTGTAGCTTATGCTTTCAGTACTAGATCCATCCTCTGATCCTTTGATTGGGTGGACAAAATGTCAGTTTATGCTGCAAGAGCTCTGATAGGTTGGAGGACGTCCTCCGGAAATGGTCATAATTACTGTGTAAGTCTATGGAATGGGGTGAGAACCATGAGCCTCCTAGGTTTTGTATTGAAGTCAATGTACACAGAGAAGAACGGAAGCTAGCTGTCCTCCTACTACACCATGGTGCTACCCTACAGAGTGCTGTTGAGGCTAATGTAGACCTTTATTGGAAAACAGTTTATTTTAATCAATTATTTGGTGACGTGAATATATTTAGTATAGTTTTATCTAAAAAGGCTACATTATTTTTATGAAATTCACTGAGGGATGGTTCTCCCTTCCTCCTCTGAGGACCCTCCACTGATACTGTACATAAATACAATAATATATACAAACAAACAACCTTCCAACTGGTAATTACAAGTGGGAAACTCATCTATCAACCTGTGCTCCCACTTCTCCCACATGCTGACCTCTGACATCACCTAAAAAGGAAATTAATTTGATAACAGCATTTTCGGCCATTAAATGCAACAACAATCATTATTTTTAAAAAGCTATTTATTAGTATTGTTTTTGAACACTATAATTTGTTTACATGCATGGTAGTGGTCATTTTAGTTCATGATTTACACAGCTTGTTGGCCATTAGCCAATCATCGTTTTTCAACAAGTTCAAAGCACGTGAATGCATCCAACTGGTACAATTTCACAACTGGAACATTCCCACCTCGCACCTGGTTACGAACACAGAGCTAGTCTGAGATACAAAGGAAAGGGAACACTACAAGGGGAAACTGTCTCTTTGAGAAGCCATTTGTTTTGTTTTTGAGGTGCCAAGCAATTTTCGGGCAAAGACACAGTTGCCAACAGACACAATGAGGCCCAGAGAACAACAGACAGGGAACTGTCTGTCTGTCTGTGGCAGTGCCGCTGCGGTAAGAGGTGCCATTGAAAATGTGTGTTTATTCCTCCTCCACTCAACCTCCTGTTATCTCTTCTCTCCATGCTGCCGTTCTACAAAGTGCTACCAGATTGCACCTGGCTATGACTGTGAGCAACAAGCGAGAAAACACACTCAGTTCCCACACAGGGATGCACGCCCACGTAGGCACGCACATACATATGCACGCATGCATGCACACAGTAGAAAGCATCAATGCTTCCCCACCCTCAAAATATATCTTGTTGTCCCTTGCTGTTTTTTTCTCTCCACCAAACAACACACTTCCACGCATCTCTCCAGAGCGCAACAACAAGCCCTGAGTGCTTAAAACTGCGATAGTTTTAAGCATAGTATCATCTGGGAGGAAAGAGAGAAAAATATCTCACTGTGCCCGGCGCATGCTTGACCCAGGCCTGACATTTATTCCTTTGGGAACGCATTCATTTCCCAACCTATAAAAGTACTTATATCTTGAAATCTCTTAAGATGACAGTCCCTGAAGCTGGCACTAATTTGATTGATTTCCCACTGTTTTATAAGTCAGAAAACAGACATCCAGACCTTCCTAGGACCATGTCAACGTCCTCTGTCAAATAAACGTGTATTTGCCTCCCTCTGGTGGTCGACTGCATCATTAGATCCATTTATATCATTTCACTGCAACGTTACATCAAAGTGGCGGTCCTCAGAAAAACTTTAAACCAGCTCGACTGCTTCACGGCAGAGTCATGGCAAATAGATCGCGTAATTTGTATACACAACTTCCATAGCTTTATGATAAAGATGCGACCTACACACTTCCTTAACTTACTTCTACCCCCTCCTTTTTCGAACATTCTGTTAAAAATCGCGCAACTTTTCAGCGTCCTGCTACTCATGCCAGGAATATAGTATATGCATATGATTAGTATGTGTGGATAGAAAACACTGAAGTTTCTAAAACTGGTTAAATCACGGCTGTGACTATAACAGATCGTGTGTTTCATTGAAAAACGCAAGAAAAACTGCTCACTGAAAGCTAAAAATAATTTCCATAAGTCACTTCCATGGGTTGTTAAAAGAGGACAAAATTTAATATCGACCTGCATGCAATTCATACAAATTCCACACGATGTCGCCATTGTCGTCATTTTCAATTGAATTTTTTGTTGGAAAATCCATCTGGCTTCCGTTTCTTCCAGTCTCCACCAGGATGTTGTTAATGTGGACATGGGCAGCCATTGATTTGCACACGAGGAGCTATTGAATATACATCGCCCTGTAATCATTTTGATAGATTATAAACGTTTACTAATACCTAAAGTTGGATTACAAAAGGATTTCGAAGTGTTTTGTGAAAGTTTATCGTCAACTTTTTTAATTTTAAAAAATGATGCAGCGTTAAAAAACGATGTTTTTTTCTGAATGACACAGCTTCCATAGAAAGCTATTTTGGGTATATATGGACCGATTTAAACGAAAAAAAAGACCCAATAGTGATGTTTATGGGGCATATAGGAGTGCCAAGAAAGAAGCTCGTCAAAGGTAATGAATGTTTTATATTTTATTTCTGCGTTTTGTGCTGCGTCGGTGTTACGAATCCCTTTTGGCCCAACAGTCTAGGGGGGATGGTAGTGAGACACGTAACATAACTCATGTAAATTATAATTGTGACAAAGTAAAAGTGTGAACGTAATAACCAGGACAACTGAAATAATACCGTCAAACTCAGGGTTTATTGTAAAACACACGGTAATGGGGGGGGGGGGGGGGGGGAAGCAGGAAAAGGGGCTGAGCTGGACCCAAGGAAAGAAACAAATATGCAAAAACACCCCTAAGCTAGACTAGCCTATTTCAACAACAGCTAACTAACTAACCAAAAATACAGTGGGTGGTCCACCCAGTTCTAACTAGTGTTTTTAACAAAGTTTACCTACGGGTAGTGTATGCCCATGGGCGACTTGTCTTGGTTTCCCCTTTTCCCACCAGCAAACACCATAAGCAAAAACAATACTCACAGGAGATGACAAAGTGATATGGAGGTGCTCAAACAAAAGAGAGGTTAATACGCAAAGAGAGAGATCTACATACATGGCATTTACAAAGAGATTGTGCTACTGAAATCTATCAAGAACAGCTATCTACCAACATGGCATTACAAAGATTGAGCTCCCTTGAACAAACAAATGATGGGGGTTTTTAAACCATGGGGAAGGAACTGTGATAGGGTAGGAAACAGGAGGAGGTGTGTCTTCTGATTGATGGGTTGATTGTTGACTGATTGGGGAGTAATGATTTTCACCTGTGAGGGGAGAAGGAGAGAAAAGAAACACACACAGGATACACACAGACACAGGATACACACAGACACAGGATACCTGTATCCGTAACAGTCGGATAAGCAGAGTCTTTGTTTACGTCGCATTCAGGCATTTTCAGGTGGTGCATGCTATCAGATAATACCTTCTCATGCTTTCGCCGAAAAGCATTTTAAAAATCTGACTTGTTGGCTAGGTTCACAACGAGTGTAGCTTTAATTCAATACCCTGCTTGTGAATTTTGATCAAGGTTTGAGTTTAAACGAGTACATTTAGCATTTAGCGTAGCGCATTTGCATTTCCAGGTGCCTACTTGAGACATATGCGTCTCAAGTAGAATCAAGAAGTTAAACCTAAAATAAGTAAATCATTAATTTTGTGTGAAAGTCTAACATTTGTTTTATGTCAGAATCAGGCAAAATTGACCCCTTTCCAAATGTTGATTTAGACGTTCACAAATGTAACAGATTTTGACTATCACTAATGTCATGATGTGTTTGATAAAGTAATAAAGAAGGGGAGATATTTTGGGTAGATGTTCCTAAAACAGATTATATTTTTACACTGAACAAATATAAATGCAACATGTAAAGTGTTGGTCCCATGTTTCATGAGCTGAAATAAAAAATCCCAGAAATGTTCCATACGTAACAAAAATATTATTTCTGTCAAATGTTGTGCACAAATAGTTTTCCTCCCTGAAAGTGAGCATTTCTCCTTAGCCAAGATAATCCATCTACCTGACAGGTGTGGCATATCAAGAGGCTGATTAAACAGCATGATCATTACACAGGTGCACCTTGTGCTGGGGACAATAGGGAGCATGCAATTGGTATGCTGCCTGCAGGAATATCCACCAGAACTGTTGCCAGATCATTTAATGATCATTTCTCTACCATAAACTGCCTCCAATGTCGTTTTAGAGAATTTGGCAGTACGTCCAACCTGCCTCACAACCGCAGACCATGTGTAACCACGCCAGCCCAGGAACTCCACATCTGGTTTCTTCACCTGTGGGATCATTTGAGGGGGAAGCTGACAAGTATTTATTTCTGTAAGAAAGACATTTTGTGGGGAAAAACTCATTTTGATTGGCTGGGTCTGGCTCCACATTGGGTGGGCCTATGCCCTCCAATGCCCAGTCATGTGAAATACGTAGATTAGGGCCTAATGAATATATTGAAAGTATTTCCTTATATTAACTGTAACTCAGTAAAATCTTAGAAATTGCTGCATTTTGTGTTTTATATTTTGGTTCAGTATATATATGGACAATATTATAAAGGCGTATTCATTCACATTTTTATAACTGTTTTATAATACCATGATATTTTGTATATATTTTATTGAACTTTTACAGTCTACTAGATCATACTGGTTGAAAATTTTTTCTCAGACATAAATAAACAATTCCAGGTGAAAGCCAAAGGTCGTAGGTTTCTGACACACACACACACACACACACACACACACACACACACACACACACACACACACACACACACACACACACACACACACACACACACACACACACACTACTATATTATTGAAATATTGCCCTCTTGCTAGATTCATGACTAGAACCATAGTGAAACAGTGGAAAACGGCTGTCAGCTCAATAAAGGTCCATTTTTATCTCAATATCAACTAATTTCTGGGTAACAATGAAGTACTTTACTGCGTTTGTTTTCATTTTCAGCAAAGACCAATTTCTTAAGCAAGAATTTTGCTAGGACTGTCTGGGAGTGGATGAGTGGGGAGGGGAAAACTGAAGTCTGGGCACAGTTGTATTTCTGACATTTTATTCTGTGACTAAATAAATGCCATCGGGGAATGCACTTGTTATAGCAGCTTGTTGAGCACTAGACATTCTTCTGTATCACATTTACAGAAGACAGGGGTGAGGTAAGAAAGCATGTATTTTTTTTAAAAGACATAGAAGGACATCAAGGACACAAAAAACATCCCGACAGAGTGAGAGAGAGGGAGATAACAATAAAGAGAACGAGAGAGAGAAAGAGATTGCTCATTACTCTGCGAACAGCAGTCCAAGTTGTGACATGGTGGGACGTTGTTTGCAAGTTAATCTGTTGTAGGGAGCATAAAAATGCAGGAGATGGTAGGTTGACAGTCTGCTGAGGGGGGTCGGGCGAGACTGTCTGCATACACTGTCTGGAACATAATACACGCACGCACACACACACACGCACGCACGCACACACACACACACACACACACACACACACACAGTTGAGGGAAGACTGTGTGTGTGTGTGCTGCCCCACCCTCTAAATACTGTATATCTTGCTGTTTTTTCTTCTTCACCAAAATAACACACATCCACGCATCTCTACAGATCCCAACCACAAGTCCTGAGAGCTTAAAACCTGGTACCTGCCTGCCATTTAATAATTTGGGAAAGCATTCATTTCTAAATCTAAAAAAGGTACTTATGTCTTTAACGGTCCAATGCAGCCATTTCTATCTCAGTATGAAATAACTTCTGGGTAACAATTAAGTACCTTACTGCGTTTTCAATTAAAATTGCAAAAAATATATTTTTTGAATGTTTAGCAAAGAGCAATTTCTTACTCAATTTTACTAGGACTATCTGGGAGTGGTCTGAGTGGGGAGGAAAAAACTGAAAACTAGCGGATATTGGAGGGGTTTGGAACTCTCTTTCTTATTGGTCTATTAACTCTATCGCACCAAAACAGGCTAAAATGTCAGGCGGTCTTTTCAAACAGCTCTTACACTAACAGAGTGTTATCAGAATTTTCACAATTTTACAGTATTATAATGTGGAAATACATATAAAACACAGGAAAATCATGTTTATGACTGCACAGGGCCTTCGGAAATATCTTAGGAGCCCTCTAACAGTCACTCAAGGGGAAACTCAACAAAATAACTTATGCAAAGAAAGGAGTCATACAATAGTAAGAAGTACCAATACAGAAGATATGTTAGTAAAAAACATTAATCTGCATGTTACAGTCAAATCAAATCAAATTTTCATTGTCACAAGCTTAGTAAACAAAAGGTGTAGACTAACAGTGAAATGCTTACTTCCCAACAATGCAGAATAGAATAATAAATAATAATAGAACAAAAAAAACAGTAACACGAGGAATACACAATAAGCAATGATAGCTTGGCCATATACAGTGCATTCAGAAAGTATTCAGACCCCTTCCCTTATTCCACATTCTGTTACGTTACAGCCTTATTCTAAAATTAATTGAATTATATTTTTTCCACATCAATCTATGCACAATATCCCATAATGACTAAGTGAAAACAGGTGCTTAGAAATTTTAGCAAATGTATAAAAATTGAGCTCAGGTCCATCTTGTTTCCATTGATCATCCTTGAGATGTTTCTACAACTTGACTGGAGTCCACCTGTGGCAAATTCAATTGATTGGACATGATTTGGAAAGGCACACACCTGTCTATGTAAGGTCCCACAGTCGGCAGTGCATGTCTGAGCAAAAACCATACCATGAGGTCGAAAGAATTGTCTGTAGAGCTCAGAGAAAGGATTGTTTTGAGGCACAGATCTGGGGAAGCGTACCAAAACATTTCTGCAACATTGAAGGTCCCCAAGAACACAGTGGCCTCCATCATTCTTAAATGGAAGAAGTTTGGAACCACCAAGACTCTTCCTAGAGATGGCAGCTGGCCAAAATGAGTTCCAGAGTTCCTCTGTGGAGTTGGGAGAAACTTCCAGAAGGACAACCATCTCTGTAGCACTCCACCAATCAAGCCTTGATGGTAGAGTGGCCAGACGGAAGCCACTTCTCAGTAAAAGGCACATGACAGTCCGTTTGGAGTTTTCCAAAAGGCACCTAAAGGACTCAGAGAATGAGAAACAAGATTCTCTGGTCTGATGAAAGCAAGATTTAACTCTTTGGCCTGAATGGCACCACCTCTATGGTGAAGCATGGTGGTGACAGCATCATGCTGTGGAGATGTTTTTTAGCGGCAGGGACTGGGAGACTAGTCAGGATCGAGGGAAAGAATAAGGCTGTAATGTATTAAAATGTGGAAAAAGTCAAGGGGTTTGAATACACTGTACATGGAGTACCAGTACCGAGACAATGTGATATTTCCGCATTTCAGTCTGTATCACAAAAGTCTGGGTACAGTTGTACTCCTGACATTTTATTATCTGACTGAATAACTTCCAGAGGGAAATGCACTTGTTAGAGGAGCTTGTTGAGCTCTAAGTTTTCTTCTGCATCACATCAACTGCAGACAGGGGTGAAGTAAGAAATTACAAAAAGAGGATATCAAGGACATCAAGGACACAAAAAACACCCCGACACAGTGAGGGAGAGAGAGAGAACGAGAGTGAGAGCGAGAGCTCATTACTCTGCGAACAGCAGTCCAAATTGTGACATGGTGGGACGTTGTTTGCAAGTTAATCTATTGTAGGGAGCATAAAAATGCAGGAGATGGTAGGTTGACAGTCTGCTGAGGGGGTTCGGGCGAGACTGTCTGCATACACTGTCTGGAACATAATACACGCACGCACACACACACACACACACACACACACACACACACACACACACACACACACACACACACACACACACAGAGAGAGTTGAGGGAAGACTGAAAGCGTCAATGCTGCCCCACCCTCTAAATACTTTGTATCTTGGAGTTTTTTCTTATTCACCAAAACAACACACATCCACACATCTCTATAGATCCCAACAACAAGTCCGTACACAAAAACACACACACACAAACACACACACACACACACACACACACACACACACACACACACACACACACACACACACACACACACACACACACACACACACACACACACACACACACACACACCAACAGTCAACGGAAGGCTGAATCTGCAATCTTACAGCTTCTTACAGACTTTCAGTTAAGCTGAATGCTAATTCACACAATATTAATTTAATCTATGATCTGTAAAAGGAAGGGTGCTCTTTTCTGACCAGTATTTTTCCTGCTAGTTAGATGATCGACAAATGAAAAAGAGAGTAAAACTACGACATTGATTTGACCTATTTTACAACTGTAAGTGGAGACAACCACAAAGTCCATGGGAACAGTTGAGACAGACAAAGAGTGTCCTCATACAGTGCTCCTTTTCACCACTGCATCTACAAGCTGCTATTCATTCAGACAGAAGTGGTGAATACAGAGAGGTGATGAATAGGACGGCGAGTCGATCAACTCCTCCTCAGCACGCAGAGTCCCAAACCTACTCCCATCTTTCGTTCTTTCGTTCTTTCTTCCTTTCCTCTCATGAAAAGCCATGCAGTAACAAGATCTGCTGCCAAAGAAAGAAGGAAAGAAAGTGCTTGGCTCCAATGGAAGGAAATAGATCCTAATGGTAAACAAGCTAGAACAAGAGCCTTAGGCTCTCTCCAGGAGAATAAACTGTAATCCTCTCCTCTTCAGTCCCTGGAGGGGGACTAAGTCACTGGAACAGGAGGGAGGGTTGATGTGATGGGGAGACGGCGTGAGCTGAACATTCCATGAGTATGTCCTGCTGGGGCGGGGGGAGGGGTGTGAGGAGTACGAAGGGATCCTAAGCTCTGGGGTTATCTGATTGGGAGGGTTCAAGGTGGAAAAGCCTCCTCTTCGCCCCTTGAGGTGTGAGGGATTAGGCTGGAGATGCCTGAACACACCGTAGCCTCGGAAGAATGGGCTCAGAGAGAAAGAGAGCGAAGAGACTGCATATGAATAGATATGCCAGGGCAATACCCAGCCTGAGAAAAATAGAATTCGTAAATCACATTTTACTGCTTGTTAATGTTGTGTTTCAGTCATACACACAAGAATGATGTTGAAGCGATTGTGATCGTAATCCGATACTGTCATGGACTCATTTGCATTGGCTCAATGAGAGGAAAGCCCTGGAGGAGAGCTGATTTACAACTAATGTACACATGTTGATGTGTATGTATGTATGTATTTGCAAATTATGGTGGAAAATAAGTATTTGGTCACTTACAAACAAGCAAGATTTCTGGCTCTCACAGACCTGTAACTTCTTCTTTAAGAGGCTCCCCTGTCCTCCACTCGTTACCTTTATTAATGGCACCTGTTTGAACTTGTTATCAGTATAAAAGACACCTGTCCACAACCTCAAACAGTCACACTCCAAACTCCACTATGGCCAAGACCAAAGAGCTGTCAAAGGACACCAGAAACAAAATTGTAGACCTGCACCAGGCTGGGAAGACTGAATCTGCAATAGGTAAGCAGCTTGGTTTGAAGAAATCAACTGTGGGAGCAATTATTAGGAAATGGAAGACATACAAGACCACTGATAATCTCCCTCGATCTGGGGCTCCACGCAAGATCTCACACCGTGGGGTCCAATTGATCACAAGAACGGTGAGCAAAAATCCCAGAACCACATGGGGGGACCTAGTGAATGACCTGCAGAGAGCTGGGACCAAAGTAACAAAGCCTACCATCAGTAACACACTACGCCGCCAGGGTCTCAAATCCTGCAGTGCCAGAAGTGTCCCCCTGCTTAAGCCAGTCCATGTCCAGGCCCGTCTGAAGTTTGCTAGAGAGCATTTGGATGATCCAGAAGAAGATTGGGAGAATGTCATATGGTCAGATGAAACCAAAATATAACTTTTTGGTAAAAACTCAACTCGTCGTGTTTGGAGGACAAAGAATGCTGAGTTGCATCCAAAGAACACCATACTTACTGTGTAGCATGGGGTTGGAAACATCATGCTTTGGGGCTGTTTTTCTGCAAAGGGACCAGGATGACTGATCCGTGTAAAGGAAAGAATGAATGGGGCCATGTATCGTGAGATTTTGAGTGAAAACCTCCTTCCATCAGCAAGGGCATTGAAGATTAAACTTGGCTGGGTCTTTCAGCATGACAATGATCCCAAACACACCACCCGGGCAACGAAGGAGTGGCTTCGTAAGAAGCATTTCAATGTCCTGGAGTGGCCTAGCCAGTCTCCAGATCTCAACCCCATAGAAAATCTTTGGAGTTGAAAGTCCGTGTTGCCCAGCAACAGCCCCAAAACGTCACTGCTCTAGAGGAGATCTGCATGGAGGAATGGGCCAAAATACCAGCAACAGTGTGTGAAAACCTTGTGAAGACTTACAGAAAACGTTTGACCTCTGTCATTGCCAACAAAGGGTATATAACAAAGTATTGAGATAAACTTTTGTTATTGACCAAATACTTATTTTCCACCATAATTTGCAAATAAATTTAAAATCCTACAATGTGATTTTCTGGATTTTTTTTCTCATTTTGTCTGTCATAGTTGAAGTGTACCTATGATGAAAATTACAGGCCTCTCTCATCTTTTTAAGTGGTAGAACTTGCACAATTGGTGGCTGACTAAATACTTTTTTTGCCCCACTGTATGTGTATGTCCCCGTGTGCACGTCTATGCTTGCGTGAACCGTTGGATTGCTGATGATTATCTGGATCCATATAAATTGCAATACTATCACATTATTTAATTGTTTACACAAACCGCCTACACAATTCTAGTTTTCATAACAACAGATGTTTTTAATTAGGCAGGATATTGTGGATAATAATAGGCATTGGACTGCAGCATTGTTGAACAGCTTAAATGGTTATTGTCCCTTTAATGATGCAGATGGTCCAGTCGTGTCCTGAAGGACTGCAGGGTCGGCTGGGTTTCACTCCACCTCCTAATGGTTTCATTGAAGGGGATTTAGTGGACAGGCAGGCAGAAAGGAAAGTGACCTGAGCAGGTGATCAAGTTGTGAAGAGGCAGCTAATTGGCCTGGACAGGAGCTCTGACTGAAGCAGAACCGTCTCGTCTAGAACTATCATGGAAAACACTGTTGGGTTTTTTTGTGGTCTTGGAAAGGAAATAGAACAATGGTCATTTTTTTGCCACCCCCCAAAAAACTATTTTTTATATATATTGAATGAACTGCATGTGTTCCCCCTGACGGAGAGGTCAGTCTGCCTATGTATGGAGTATATGTGTTAGTCCCATGTGATATTTTCCAGTCAGCACCCCAACAGCCTATGAACTCAACCCATACGTCGGTATGCTTTGAGGAGGTAAAGGGTCAAGCTCACTAATATGTTTGAATTGATAAACTACACCTACTAATTGTGCTCCAAGAAGATTACCATGGAGGAAACTCAGAGAAAACCCAGTATCTACAGGGCAAAGGAAATGAACCTTTATTGAACCAAGTATGTTTCATTGTCGGAGTTTAAAGAGAGGAAAAAAGCGGTTCAAAGGGAAGTCGGATGGATTACATGGCCTTTTGACCGAATAACAATCTCCATGTGTGTTTGTCTGCATGTGTTCTCAGAGGCTGCAGGAAATGGGATCCAGAAGTGACTTTTCACCACAGGAATGTAGGGGTCCCCAAGGAGATGAATTAGGGTCTGGTGGACCAGGAGTAGAGAGGAGAGGGGGACCAGGACGGGGGTAAAGAAATGGTCACCCGTTACTCATTCTCAACTGCAACACTTCTGACATGTCTCCTAGAGCTTAGTTAAAGATTCATTCCTTGAAAGAAAACTCACTTATTTCTTAAAGTGGTTACCAGTACTACATTTCAACCATAACACCTCTGACAGTCTAATAGAGTTTAAACAGGCATTCATTAAAATAACAAATATATTTCATTAAGTTGCATATCTTTGGCTTTGCGTGTCCATCATGCGTGTCCTTATTAACTTTTTTTTTTTTTAAGATAATAAGACAAGAAATAAATACACAATGAGTAACGACAACTTGGCTATATACACGGGGTACCAGTACCGAGTTGATGTGCAGGGGTACGAAGTAATTGAGGTAGATGTACATATAGGTGGTGTAAAGTGACTAGGCAACAGGGTAGATAATAAGCATTAGCAGCATTAGCATATGTGATGAGTCAAATTAGTGCAAAGGGGATCCATGTAGGTTGTCCGAGTAGCTAGGTAGTCTTGGGGGTAGAAGCTTGTTCAGGGTCCTGTTGGTTCCAGACTTGGTGCATCGGTACCGCTTGTTGTGCAGTAGCAGAGAGAACAGTCTTTGAATTGGGGGGCTGAAGTCTTTTACCATTTTTAGAGCCTTTCTCTGACACCGCCTGGTATAGAGGTCTTCGATGGCAGGGAGTATGGCCCCAATGATGAGGGTAGTGCTACAGAGGGTACATACTACCCTCTGTAGCGCCTTGTGGTCGGATGCCAAGCAGTTGCCATACCAAGCGGTGACACAGCCAGTCAACATGCTCTCAATGCAGTTGTAGAACTTTTTGAGGATCTGAAGGCCCGTGACAAATCTTTTCAGCCTCCTGAGGGGGAAGAGACGTTGTTGTGCCTTCTTCACAACTGTGTTGATGTGTGTAGACCATGTTAATTCCTTAGTGATTTTACATTTACAGTTTTTGTCATTAGCAGACACTCTTATCCATAGCGATTTACATGAGCAATTAGGGTCAAGTGCTTTGCATAACAGTACATTGGCAGATTTTCACCTAGTCGGCTCGGGATTTGACCCAGTGACCTTTCGGTTACTGGCCCAAATCTCTTAACCGCTAGGTTACCTGCCACCGTGGACACCAAGTAACTTGAAGCTCTTGACCCGCTCCACTACAGCCCCGTCGATGTGGATGGGGGTGTGCTCGGCCCTCCATTTCCTGTAGTCCACGATCAGTTCCTTTGTCTTGCTGCCAGGTCACTGACCTGTTCCTTATAGGCTGTATTACAGACAGGGTCAGGGAGAGGTTGAAAATGTCAGTAAAGACACTTGCCGGCTGATCAGCACATGCGTCCTGGTGTTTCATCTGGCCCTGCGGCCTTGTGAATGTTAACCTGTTTAAAGATCTTACTCCCATCCCGTCCTTGAATCAGTCCCCTCTTTTTAATGCCCAATAGATTTACGAGAGTTAACTGCCAACTGCTGTAGATAGTAAGGTTGAAGAAGGAGAAAGGGAACAGAACATTTCCTACAGACTGGTGGAAATTGAGCTTTTTAGAGCTCTGCCTGTCTAAATTAAAATAAATTCAATCTGGATGAGATATTGTGCCTTTGTGAGGCTGTAAACGAAGGCCTAGCCTGTTTCAATATCCCCATTGTAATGATTTTGTCCGTAAGGAATGCCTTTGTGCATCGGTATCTGTTCATGGTTTAGCCTGAATTCACCTGGTCAATCTATGTCATGGAAAGAGCAGGTGTCCTTAATGTTTTGTACCCTCCGTGTAAATCCATGTTCCACAATCCTCACTAAGAGGGGTTATTGTGAAGTCACGTTTCATCAAACACACTGCCCACCAGCGACAAGATACTGCAGACACTTAACTCCAGCTGTCTGTGGTGCAGGCTGGGCTGCCTGAGAAATATCCCCACACCACGGCAGGGCATCAATGCCCTCACAAATCAATTGGTGTCATGAACCACTGTGAGATCTAGTCAGGTAGCCCATTGCTTTACACAGATACACACACTGAACAAAACAGCAGGAGAGCCCAATGCTCCCACATGTTGTGCTATTAAGTTACATAACGGGGGGATCGATGTGGGGGGTAGATGTATCAATATGAGAAGAGGAAGTTAGACAAACCTACCCCTCTTAAAATGAGAGAGGGAGAGGGGGGAGTCGATGTACATGTAGGTGATTAGGGAAGAGTGGGACATTACTGCACAGACACTTATTACACTCCTGGGGCTGTGTGCTATATGACACTCTGGGGTTCCTGTCATAACCGCTGTGGTTGAGTGTTATAGGAGGCAGCGTGTGGGGAATGGTGGGAGGGAGGGGGGGGGTGCGCTGCGGCCTGCTGCAAGCCTCTACTCTGCTCTACAGTAATAGTAAATGAAAAGCATGCCAGAGGAGGAGACGGTCGATGGAGAGAGGGATGTGGTGGTGGGTGTGCAGCGTCAGGCAGAGTAACACTGCCCCCGTGTGAGGAGGAGAGATGAGACAAGGTTTTCTTTCTCATTCTCTCTCCCTCTGTGTTCATTGCAGTTTGTGATATAGTGGATGGGGAAGGTTATCGACATCTGTTGAAATATGTATTGTTTGGATGACGAGAGCTGGGGGTCGCCTTTCATACAAAACTAGAGGAGAGGAGAGAAGAGGAAGGGGAGGGGAGAGGAGGGGAGAGGCTGTTAGGATCTCTAATGTTATTTAGAGCTAAATGACCTTTCTTCTGACGTGTGATGTCTTTTTGAAAAGGGCAACAATGAATAAAAAAGAGCAGGCTTTTCCATACAGGCTACAACCCAGGCAGGAATAAGCCTTTATAATGCTAAAATTGTTTCTTCCATGTAAAGACTTGAATAAATAATGTTGACCGCTAAGTAGCTCTCCGCTGTAAATGAATAGGCGTATAACTGAATTAGCCATGTATCGTAGACCTACTAAAATAATCTACAGAAGTATTCTTAAGCATTCGGAAAGTATTCAGTACCCATTTTCCCACATTTTGTTATGTTACAGCCTTATTCTAAAATTGATTACATAATTTTGTCCCCCTCATCAATCTACACACAATACCTCATAATAAAACAGGTTTTTAGAAATGTTGACACATTTATTAAAAATAAAACAGAAATACCTTATTTACATAAGTATTTAGACCCTTTGCAATGAGACTCGAAATTGAGCTCAGGTGAATCCTGTTTCCATTGTTTCTACAATTTGACTGGACTCCACCTGTGGTAAATTCAATTGATTGGACATGTCTATACAAGGTCCCACAGTTGACAGTATCATGACACAAGGAGAGACCCAGATGCAGACACAGGAGGCAGAGTCTTACAATGTTTAATGATCCAAAAGGAGTAGGCAAGAGAATAGTCGTGGACAGGCAAAAGGTCAAAACCAGATCAGAGTCCAGGAGGTACAGAGTGGCAGAAAGGCTTGTGGTCAAGGCAAGCAGAATGGTCAGAATGGTCAGGCAGAATGGTCAAGTCAGGCGGGTACAGAGTCCAGAACAGGGAAGGACTAGAAAAAGAGAATAGCAAACGCAGGATAATGGGAAATGGGAACGCTGGTTGACTTGGAACATACAAGACGAACTGGCACAGAGAGACAGGAAACACTGGGATAAATACACTGGTACAGAGAGACAGGAAACACAGGGATAAATACACTGGGGAAAACAAGCGACACCTGGAGGGGGTGGAGACAATCACAGGGACAGGTGAAACTGATCAGGGTATGACAGACAGTCTATGTCAGAGCAAAAACCAAGGCATGAGGTCGAAGAAATTGCCTGTAGAGCTCAGAGACAGGATTATGTGGAGGCACAGGTATGGGGAAGGGTACAAAAACAAATATGCAGCATTAAAGGTCCCCAAGAACACAGTGGCCTTCATCATTCTTAAATAGAAGCAGTTTGGAACCACCAAGACTCTTCCTAGAGCTGGCTGCCTGGCCAAAATGAGCAATCGGGGGAGAAGGGCCTTGGTCAGTGAGGTAACCAAGAACCGGATGGTCACTCTGACAGAGCTCCAGAGTTCCTCTGAGGAGATGGGAGAACCTTCCAGAAGGACAACCATCTCTGCAGCACTCCGTCAATCAGGCCTTTATTGTAGAGTGGCCAGACAGTAGCCACTCCTCAGTAAAATACACATGACAGCCTGCTTGGAGTTTGCCAAAAGAAATCTAAAGGACTCTTAGACAATGAGAAACAAGATTCTCTGGTTTGATGTAACCAAGATTGAACTGGCCTGAATGCCAAGCGCCACGTCTGGAGGAAACCTGGCACCATCCCTACGGGGAAGTAATGGTGGTGGCAGCATCATGCTGTGGGGATGTTTTTCAGCGGCAGGGACTGGGAGCCTAGTCAGGATCAAGGGACAGATGAACAGAGCAAAGTATAAAGAGATCCTTGATGAAAACCTGCTCCCGAGCACTCAGGACCTCAGACTTTGTTCACCTTCCAACAGGACAACGACCCTAAGCACACAGCCAAGACAACGCAGGAGTGGCTTCGGGACAAGTCTCTGAATGTCTCGATCGAACATCTCTGGAGAGACCTGAAAATCGCTGTGCAACGATGCTCCCAATCCAACCTGACAGAGCTTGAGAGGATCTGCAGAGAAGAATGGGAGAATAGTCCACGATCAGTTAATTTGTCTTACCAACAAAGAGGTCGTTGTTCTGGCACCACACTGCCAGGTCTCTGACCTCTTCTCTATAAGTTGTCTGTCTCATCTTCATCGGTGATCAGGCCAAGCACCGTCGTGTCACCTGCAAACTTAATGATGGTGTTGGAATCATGCCTGGCCACACACTCGTGGGTGAACAGGAAGTGCAGGTGTTTACTAAGCACGCACCCCTGAGGGGCCCCAGTGTTGAGGGTCAGCGTGGCGGATGTATTGTTGCCTGCCCTCACCACCTGGGGGCAGGAAGGAAGTCCAGGATCCAGTCGCAGAGCGAGGTGTTCAGTCCCATGGACCTTAGCTTAGTGATGAGCTGAGCTGTAGTCAATGAACAGCATTCTCACGTAGGTGTTCCTTTTGTCCAAGTGGGAAAGGGCAGTGAGGTATATTTTAGTTTTTTTATTCAACTATTTTACACTAATGTAATTGTTCAGAGAAAGAGATTTTTACACCTTTATTTTCAATACCTCACCGTGCGAGATAACAGGGTTATTTTCTTGCTGGAAGATCCACTTGCGGTAAAATTTCAGCATCCTGGCAAAGGCAAACAGGTTTTTGTGTAAAATATCCTTGTACTGGGTAAAGTCCATGATGCGGTTGACCTTAACTAGGGCCCCAGAACTAGTGGAAGCAAAATAGCCCGATAACATCAAAGATCTACCACCATATTTTATAGTAGGTATGGGGTTATTATCTGCTCATACATTCTCATTTCGACACCAAAACCCACCAATGGTGTGCGTGCCCAAAGATATTTATTTTCAACTCCTGGAGTTTACTACATGGCATTGGAACTTGGATTGGAACTGGTGCTTTGGTCAAATGACATGAAAATAGAGTTCTTTGGCCACCCACACACCGTGGGTTTGGCATCGAAATGATAATAACCATGGTAATCCACAAAAAGTGAAGTAACAGCCTACTCAAAACTTTTAATGCAATTTGACATTGAACAATCATCAGTAAAGGAGGTAATAGAGCTGAACATGAGGAAGTAAAGAGAGACCAAGAGAAAGCAGGAGGATAGATAGACAAATGCAAGACAGGCAGGCAGACAGGAGCAGCCATGGGAAGAGACGTGGACGCAAGTTCATGCATGTCCTGGGAGCACTAGAAAACCTCTTAGCAGTAACATCAACAAAACACCACATCCTCCTCCTGATGTCCTCAGAGTGGAGCGTTCAGGAGATTACTCATGTTGACAAGCTGCTGGAAGCAAGCCATGACCCAGTCAGAGCAGAGAAAACAATGCGGAGTCTGAAAGCTACTCTTTTCTTTCAGTTTTTCCCCAATCATAGTCCCAAATAACCGTGACCATCCAAGGTCGGTCACACATGCACTCAAGCACACAGCAGAGGGGGTGTAACTGGAAGGCTAATCGTCCAGCTATATATGAAAGCTATTGCTGTAGGGGGACAACCCAGGGATTTAATATCTCTGACTGTGACAGTGGAAGACTATACTGTATGCTTGATGTGAATATATCTCCTGTGGTGTTTGTTTAATTCTACATCCTCCTGGGGGATTACTCTCCAGAAACATCTGTACAATAGCACACTATTACAGTAATTAGAGAACAACAGAGACTATGCTTTATGTGTACAGTATGTAGCTGAGGAGTAGAGGGAAATTCCAACTCATGCTCAGTTTATGCCATGAAAATATAGTCCATTAAATGGATTTCAGATTCAAACCTGTTTGTCTTATTCAATGAATTGATGACTATAGACCGACGGGTTGGTTGTTTAGCAACAAAACCGAAGTGTACGCGACCATG
The DNA here is from genome assembly GCF_045791955.1 of Oncorhynchus clarkii lewisi. Classification (NCBI taxonomy): domain Eukaryota; kingdom Metazoa; phylum Chordata; class Actinopteri; order Salmoniformes; family Salmonidae; genus Oncorhynchus; species Oncorhynchus clarkii. Next base: position 34,428,906 of record NC_092158.1, read on the forward strand.
GAACCAAACAGACTGAGATGGTTTAGATTGTTGACAACATGTAAACTACACTGAACAAAAATATCAACGCAACATCTAAAGTGTTGGTCCCATGTTACATGTTACAGAGGCCTGTTCAACCTCATTTCATATCGTCTGAGATTCCCAAAGATTGGAAAGCTGCCGAGGTCATCCCCCTCTTCAAAGGGGGTGACACTCTAGACCCAAACTGCTACAGACCTATATCTATCCTACCCTGTCTTTCTAAGGTCTTCGAAAGCCAAGTTAACAAACAGATAACTGACCATTTTGAATCCCACCATACCTTCTACGCTATGCAATCTGGTTTCAGAGCTGGTCATGGGTGCACCTCAGCCACACTCAAGGTTCTAAACGACATCATAACCGCCATCGATTAGAGACATTACTGTGCAGCCGTATTCATCGACCTGGCCAAGGCTTTCGACTCTGTCAATCACAACATTCTTATTGGCAGACTCGACAGTCTTGGTTTCTCAAATGATTGCCTTGCCTGGTTTACCAACTACTTCTCTGATAGAGTTCAGTGTGTCAAATCAGAGGGCCTGTTGTCCGGACCTCTGACAGTCTCTATGGGTGTGCCACAGGGTTCAATTAACGGGCCGACTCTCTTTTCTGTATACATCAATGATGTTGCTCTTGCTGCTGGTGATTCCCTGATCCACCTCTACGCAGACGACACCATTCTGTATACTTCTGGTCCCTCCTTGGACACTGTGTTAACTAACCTCCAGACGAGCTTCAATGCCATACAACTCTCCTTCCGTGGCCTCCAACTGCTCTTAAACGCAAGAAAAACTAAATGCATGCTATTCAATCGATCACTGCCAGCACCTGGTCGCCCGTCCAGCATCACTACTCTGGACGGCTCTGACTTAGAATATGTGGACAACTACAAATACCTGGGTGTCTGGTTAGACTGTAAACTCTCCTTCCAGACTCACATTAAGCATATCCAATCCAAAATTAAATCTAGAAACGGCTTCCTATATCGCAACAAAGCATCCTTCACTCATGCTGTCAAACATACCCTCGTAAAACTGACCATCCTACCGATCCTCGACTTCGGTGATGTCATCTATAAAATAGAGCCTCCAACACTCTACTCAACAAACTGGATGCAGTCTATCACAGTGCCATCCGTTTTGTCACCAAAGCCCCATACACTACCCACCATTGCGACCTGTATGCTCTCGTTGGATGGCCCTCGCTTCATACTCGTCGCCAAGCCCACTGGCTACATGTTATCTACAAGTCTCTGCTAGGTAAAGCCCCACCTTATCTCAGCTCACTGGTCACCATAGCAGCACCCACTCGTAGCACGCGCTCCAGCAGGTATATCTCACTGGTCAGCCCCAAAGCCAATTCCTCCTTTGGTCGTCTTTCCTTCCAGTTCTCTGCTGCCCATGACTGGAACGAATTGCAAAGATCTCTGAAGCTGGAGACTCCCATCTCCCTCACTAGCTTTAAGCACCAGCTGTCAGAGCAGCTTACAGATCACTGCACCTGTACATAGCCCATCTGTAAACAGCCCATCTATCTACCTACCTCATCCCCATACTGGTATTTATTTATTTATTTTGCTCCTTTGCACCCCAGTATCTCTACCTGCACATTCATCTTCTGCCGATCTACCATTCCAGTGTTTCATTGCTATTATTATGCCACCATGGCCCATTTATTTCCTTAACTTACCTCATTTGCACTCACTGTATATAGACTTTTTGTTTTATTTTGTTCTACTGTTTTATTGACTGTATGATTTTATTCCAATTGACTGATTTCCTTATATGAACTGTAACCCACTAAAATCTTTGAAATTGTTGCATGTTGCATTTATATTTTTGTTCAGTATATACTGTGTGTTGTCTCCAATGTTTATTCAAAATGTTAATACATTTGCAAAATGAGCACTTGTTGTCTCTCAAATACATTATTGTTGGTTAGCTAGCTAGTGAATTTTAACCATATTAGCAAAAAACTGACCAGTCAAAACACCTCAAAACAAGCCATGGTATCAAGAACAAGATACAAGCAGAAAGGAGCTACCTATGATTCTCCACATCTTGTCATTGATGCTCGCAATCTGGCCATCCAGAATCACAATAACATGGACTTCTGCCCCCATTGAAGCGCGCACATCATTTTTGTAACTCATCAGCTAACCGGTCTGTATCATTAATACTATACTACACTGTAAATGGGGGGAGAGCTTCACTAGGAGCATGATGGTGACTGTTATACTGTATTCCAGACCACCCAGGCACCCAGTAAGCATTCCCTCAGCCACACAGCCCTCCTCAGTGCCTAAGTGACATCTCCATGTTATTATGGCTGCATGGCTCACACCCCCAGTGGAAATAGCTCTGACGCTCACTGTCCCTTTCCATATGTTCTCCTCTCTGAGAGATGGGGATTGGGGAAATGCACTCACAAGTTATTATCATGTGTGTGCCTATTTCCCAAAGGCTAGTAGGTGTGTACGTATGGGTGGAGGTCGGGGTGTGACCCATTCCCAGTCAGTTTTACTTCAGTGTTGTAACTGCCACTGTGTGTCAAGATAGATATGCAGAGATGAGTAGGTGTTTGTCTGCCTCATCAAATGTTAGATCTGGCCTGGAAGGCTAAAAGACACCAAACACCAAGCATCTTTCTACATTGTCCAAATGAACAAACCCAAGGTTTGGGACTGGGGTCTTTGACAATTTTCAGGGCCTTCCTCTGACACCGCCTGGTGTAGAGGTCCTGGATGGCAGGCAGCTTTGCCCCAGTGATGTACTGGGCAGTACGCACTACCCTCTGAAGTGCCATGCGGTCGGAGGCTGAGCAGTTGCCGTACTGGTCAGGATGCTATCGATGTTGCACCTGTTGAACCATTTGAGGATCTCAGGACCCATGCCAAATCTTTTTAGTTTCCTGAGGGGGAATAGGCTTTGTCGTGCTCTCTTCACGACTGTCTTGGTGTGTTTGGACCATTCTAGTTTGTTGATGTGATGTGGACACCAAGGAATTTGAAGCTCTCAACCTGCTCCACTACAGCCCCGTCGATGAGAATGGGGACGTGCTCGGTGCTCCTTTTCCTGGTTAGTCTTGGTTATGTTGAGGGATAGGTTGTTATTCTGGCACCACCCGGCCTGGTCTCTGACCTCCTCCCTATAGGCTGTCTCGTCGTTGTCAGTGATCAGGCCTACCACTGTTGTGTCGTCAGCAAACTTAATGATGGTGTTGGAGTCGTGCCTGGCCATGCAGTCGATGGTGAACAGGGAGTACTGGAGGGTACTGAGCATGCACCCCTGGGGAGCTCCAGTGTTGAGGATCAGCTTGGCAAATGTGTTGCTACCTACCCTCACCACCTGGGGGCGGCCCGTCAGGAAGTCCAGGATCCATTTGCAGAGTGAGGTGATTAGTCCCAGGTTCCTTAGCTTAGTGATGAGCTTTGAGCGTACTATGGTGTTGAAAGCTGAGCTGTAGTCAATGAATAGCATTCTCACATAGGTGTTCCTTTTGTCCAGGTGGGAAAGGGCAGTGTGGAGTGCAATAGAGATTGCATCATCTGTGGATCTGTTTGGGCGGTATGCAAATTGGAGTGGGCCTAGGGTTTATGGGAAAAAAGTGTTGATGTGAGTCATGACCAGCCTTTCAAAGCACTTCATCGCTACGGACGTGAGTGCTATGGGTCTGTAGTCATTTAGGCAGGTTGCCTTTGTGTTCTTGGGCAAAGGGACTATGGTGGTCTGCTTGAAGCATGTTGGTATTACAGACTCAATCAGGGACATGTTGAAAATGTCAGTGAAGAAACCTGCCAGTTGGTCAGCACATGCCCGGAGCACACAGATGGTAATCCATCTGGCCCCGCAGCCTTGTGAATGTTGACCTGTTTAAAGGTTGGCTACGGAGAGCGTGATCACACAGTCATCCGGAACAGCTGATGCTCTCATGCATGCCTCAGTGTTGCTTGCCTCGAAGCAAGCATAGAAGTGATTTAGCTCGTCTGGTAGGCTCGTGTCACTGGGCAGCTTGCGGCTGTGCTTCCCTTTGTAGTCTGTAATAGTTTGCAAGCCCTGCCACATCCGACGAGCGTCGGAGCCGGTGTAGTATGATTCAATCTTAGCCCTGTATTGACGCTTTGCCTGTTTGATGGTTCGTCGCAGGGCATAGCGGGATTTCTTGTAAGCTTCCGGGTTAGAGTCCCACACCTTGAAAGCGGCAGCTCTACCCTTTAGCTCAGTGCGAATGTTGCCTGTAATCCAAGGCTTCTGGTTGGAGTATGTACGTACAGTCACTGTGGGGACGACGTCTTCAATGCACTTATTGATAAAGCCAGTGACTGATGTTGTGTATTCCTCAATGTCATCGGAAGAATCCCGGAACATGTTCCAGTCTGTGATAGCAAAACAGTCCAGTAGTTTAGCATCTGCTTCATCTGACCACTTTTTTATAGACCGAGTCACTGGTGCTTCCTGCTTTAATTTTTGCTTGTAAGCAGGAATCAGGAGGATAGAGTTGTGGTCAGATATACCAAATGGAGGGTGAGGGAGAGCTTTGTATGCGTCGCTGTGTGTGGAGTACAGGTGATCTAGATTTTTTTTCCCTCTGGTTGCACATTTAACATGTTTGGTAGAACTGATTTAAGTTTCCCTGCATTAAAGTCTCTGGCCACTAGGAGCGTCGCCTCTGGGTGAGTGGTTTCCTGTTTGCTTATTTCCTTATACAGCTGGCTGAGTGCGGTCTTAGTGCCGGCATCTGTCTATGGTGGTAAATAAAAAGCCACGAAAAGTATAGCTGAGAACTCTCTAGGCAAGTAGTGTGGCCTGCAATTTTTCACAATATACTCTACTTCAGGCGAGCAAAATCTAGAGACTTCCTTAGATTTCGTGCACCAGCTGTTGTTTACAAATTTGCACAGACCACCCCCTCGTCTTGTGCTGTTCTATCCTGCCGGTGCAGCGTGTATCCCGCTAGCTGAATATCCATGTCATCATTCAGCCACGATTCCGTGAAACATAGGATATTACAGTTTTTGATGTCCCGTTGGTAGGATATTCGTGATTGTACCTCGTCTAGTTTATTGTCCAATAACTGCACATTGGCGAGTAATATTGACGGTAACGGCAGCTTTCCTAGTTGTCTTCTGCGGGTCCGGACGAGGCATCCGGCTCTTTGTCCTCTGCGTCGCTTCCTTTTGTGAATAATTGGGATGTCTACCCTGTGGGGTGTTTGGAGAATATCATGTGAGTCCTGCTTGCTGTTGTTGTTGTTGTTGAAAAAATCTTAGTCTAATCCGAGGTGAGTGATCGCTGTCCTGATATCTAGAAGCTCTTTGTCTAATCCGAGGTGAGTGATCGCTGTCCTGATATCTAGAAGCTCTTTGTCTAATCCGAGGTGAGTGATCGCTGTCCTGATATCTAGAAGCTCTTTGTCTAATCCGAGGTGAGTGATCGCTGTCCTGATATCTAGAAGCTCTTTGTCTAATCTGAGGTGAGTGATCGCTGTCCTGATATCTAGAAGCTCTTTGTCTAATCCGAGGTGAGTGATCGCTGTCCTGATATCCAGAAGCTCTTTGTCTAATCCGAGGTGAGTGATCGCTGTCCTGATATCCAGAAGCTCTTTGTCTAATCCGAGGTGAGTGATCGCTGTCTTGATATCTAGAAGCTCTTTGTCTAATCCGAGGTGAGTGATCGCTGTCCTGATATCTAGAAGCTCTTTGTCTAATCCGAGGTGAGTGATCGCTGTCCTGATATCTAGAAGCTCTTTGTCTAATCCGAGGTGAGTGATCGCTGTCCTGATATCCAGAAGCTCTTTGTCTAATCCGAGGTGAGTGATCGCTGTCCTGATATCTAGAAGCTCTTTGTCTAATCTGAGGTGAGTGATCGCTGTCCTGATATCTAGAAGCTCTTTGTCTAATCCGAGGTGAGTGATCGCTGTCCTGATATCCAGAAGGTCTTTGTCTAATCCGAGGTGAGTGATCGCTGTCCTGATATCTAGAAGCTCTTTGTCTAATCTGAGGTGAGTGATCGCTGTCCTGATATCCAGAAGCTCTTTGTCTAATTCGAGGTGAGTGATCGCTGTCCTGATATCTAGAAGCTCTTTGTCTAATCTGAGGTGAGTGATCGCTGTCCTGATATCCAGAAGCTCTTTTCTGCCGTAAAATACGGTTGCAGAAACATTATCTACAAAATAATGTATAAAATATCGCGGAAAAAAACACATAATAGCACAATTGGTTAGGAGACCGTAAAACGGCGGCCATCTCCTCCGGCGCCACTTTGTAACTCGAGTTCACTGTGCTGATAAAGAAATGAACTGCATGCAAGTTGTACTACTCGTCAAGCTAAGAAGATACACTGAATATATGTATAACTGTATATATTTATAACCAATGCCAAGTATGTGAGAGTTTCTCCACACACTAAACGCAGTATATCCAGATGAATCAGCTATGGAAAACATAATTCAGCCCTTAATAAACCCCATTTTAACCACACAGCACACACATCCCAACAGGCACCTTCCTTCGGTGCAACCAACCTTATTCACACTGAGTAATAGTAGAGAAAGAAAACCAAAGTATTATTTTTCCTTGTTCAGCAAGAACCGAGCTTTGTTCTTAAAAATAGTCAGGCCTTTCAATTTAAATTCAGGCTGGAGGATTGAAGAAATTATCTGAAATCAAAGGGGTCTCTTTAGACTCACTTTACTGCGGAGGAGGAGAGAGGTCTCCCTGGATCACAGGAGGGGAATTGTGCTGTGTACCACTTCTAGCAAACCTTAGAGATTGTCTCGTTCAATGCCACAGTGTCTATCTGTAATGCATACTTTAATGAGAGGGAAAATATTTGCCTCTTGTGATTGAAGCCGCCTCTGCATTCTAATTATACCAGAATCAGTTCACGGGTGCAGTCTCCCTTCACTGATGAAAAGTGGCTATGGGTTGCTTTCAATTAGCGTATTAGATTGACACAATCAGATCGTGTCACGGATTTCAAGGCTGTAGTGACCCACTCGTCAGTGACTTGAGAGCAAATGACTTGAAAACAATGAACTACACCTACCGGGTAGGTAATACAAGTGGATCGTCATTGAGCTGTGTTGATAGCGGATCGTCACTGAGCTGTGTTGATACTGGATTGTCATTTAGCTGTGTTGATCCTGACTTGTTATTTAGCTGTGTTGATCATGTATCCTGATCCTGGATCTTGATCCCAATCTCCACCTGATATCTCCACCCCAGGGTCCAGTTTTTCAAAAGTTATCTGATCGGATTTTGGCAATCAGATTGGATTAAACGTTAGAATTGGGGTTTTCAAAACTGAACTATTTGATTCTGATCCTCCGGATAGGGGGGGATCAGATTCGGTAATCCAATCTGACCTTTAATCAGGATACAATTTTATTTTTGCGTTTTTCAACGGTGGTTAGGATAGTTTTGATGCTGAAAATCAGGATTATGTTGATCCCACTGGAAGGGTGGATTCAGGGTGGATTTAGAAGGGTGAAAGGCACTACAACCAATACATTTCAATGTAACTAAGGTGACAAGGTTTAAAAAACCAAAGGTTCAATATGTTAAATTGACCAGATGTGATCAATTATTATATTGAGAAGTGTCAAATAAATGTATGTACTTACTTATAAGTGATATGCAGACTCTTTTTAATCTAAGTACTTTTATTAATGTAGATTATCTCATATCTGTTTCACTATGAAAGTGTAGAAGTAGTACCATAACCTTTTCAGTAGATGGCTCGGTGTATGCCTATTCAAAGGACTGAACATCCGGATCTTGTGATCTTAAGACAGTGGTATCTGAATCAGAGGGATCCTATCCGATTATTTTTTGGAGAAAAAAAACTGCTCAAAAACCAGCCACATCGATCTGATCCTGGACAGCAAAAAAGAGGATTATAGAATTCGGATCATTCTGATCCTGATTAAAAGTTGAGAAAAACTGGGCCCTTGAGCACCAGCCTGGCAGGCTGACAGCTTGCCTCACACAACCCTGAACACGCTACTCTGCTTAACGCTAGAGCTAACACAATTACAGAGCTTCTTCAAACAGCCTAATTAACACTATTCATCTGTTGTTCTTGTCTATTGTTTTCAATTTGAATATGCAAATTATGTTAATCGAGGCTATTACACAGCTTGCAAAACAAACCTGTGCAAAGGATGAAACATGTGGAGTAGTAAAAGTTGGAAAAAGACCAAGATTGTTGAAAACGGAAGTGATTTCACTGATTAATGAAGCTTAGTCAATAAGCTTCAACCCTCCAATCGTTTATCCATGGCTCTGAATTATCTAATAGAGAAACGCTTATCAATAATATTTTTTCAGCACTCCGCTAAATATAATGGCATCAGCAATACCAAAAGAATGCAGGTTGACGTTCAAGTCACGAGTCTTGTCCTGGAGGCAGAACTGAGCGGTTTCCGCTAAATGGGCCAGCTGCAAAGTCAAAATATGCTATATCGTAAAAAATTCATGAAGACAAAAATGCCTAGCCCTAACCTTAATTTTTGTCTTCTTCTAATGGTTCTTAAGGGTAAGGTAATCCAAAAGTAACTGAAAGTAATCAGATTACATTACTTAGTTTGGGTTATCCAGTTTTGGAGAGGTAACTATTAATTGTAACAGATTACATTTAGAAAGTAACCTGCCCAACCCTGTTTGAGGCTGTGCCAGCTAATGACCACTCTGTAGTGCTGCCTCTCAATAAATGCCAACCTGCATAAAAAATCCCACACAGGTCATAGACTGGAGCACATGGGATAACAAGTTTAATTATTGATATCAGCAATTCCGCCCAGTTTCCATCCCTTTCTCCTCTGACCTCTGACCTCTCACCTCTGTGTACTGTATCTCTAGTTTCCCCTAGGAACAGATCTAGGATACGCTTTCCCTTCCCCAATCCTAACCTTAACCATCACCGTACTCCTAGGGAATCACTGACAAACCCAGGACGAAGGAACCAACCAAGCAACTAATTTAATCACTAGGAGCAGCCCATTCACCCCCAGCCATCAGCCATTCCAGGCTTTCAATATTGATCCAGGCATTTAAACGAATTCCATGATTATACAGCTCTGCCTCACTCAGGTGACAGGTGAATCCCTCCATGCTTATGTACTATGAAATCTGGTTCCTCAATGTTCTCCACGCTGCCTCCCAAGATTAATGACAATCTGTCAGCCAGGTGTAAACAGAGATCAACATCAATGCCATTCTCTCTCCCTCCCTTCCTCAGTCTCTCTCCCTTCTTTGTCTTTCCCTCGCTCCCTCTGGACTTGTCATACATGCAAATGCATAAAATGCAGATTATTGGTATATGATCGCAGTCATCAAACATATGCACCTCAGGAGATGAGAAACGGGGAGAGCCTGTCAAGCTACTTTGATAATCAAGTACCATGGTTTGTACTGCACTGTTGATAAGAAGTAGGCTAATCATGCTGCTCATGTTCACTAAATAACCTTTCCATTATCAGATCATCACACTGTTGGCCTTATTAGAAATGTGGTTAATTCAACTATGAGTCAACACTGTGGTGCCTGCAAATAACCAAAATAATCTATTAGATTGACTATTTATATTCAGTTCTAAATGTAGCTGCTTAACAGAGGGAACAACTAGCCTAACGCTTGAGTCCATGCTGAGACTGAGGCAAAGCGAACTGGCATCATGTCTGACTGCTCTACCACCAGTCAGCCAGTCAATCAGTGTCTTCCTTCCCGAGGAACTGTGTAGGCGTGTGTGTAGAGGGTGACTAGCTTAGCTGAGGTGGTAAATAGGACTCAGCTCAAGTGGAGTGTGGAAACGTCTCAAAAGCTTCTGCAGACTGCAGTATGTGCCTGAGGATGTGCTCACTGGGCTACTGCGTTTTCCCTTCATAGCTTCACGCGCACACTGGTGTGCTTGTGTTTGAGGCTATGTCAAGACCTATAGAAACAGGGCTGATGTTGTGTTACTGCCTGCAATCTGTGTGTGTCAGTGTGGTAGTTAATGACATGGAAAAGCAATGCAGATTCCATTTTAAAGAGATCATGAAGTCACTAGGGTGATGGTGGATGAAAGTGATATATTGGCAAGGTTTGATTTAAGCCATGACATTACATTTTCCTTTCCATACAATGTCCCCTGTGTCTATTACTGTACTGATTAAAGGAAGTAATTATATGCATTTTTTATAAGGGATTTGGATAAAGTATATTTTCCAATGATCTTTCTACACCCACTCCAAATAGATAAACATTTTGTGGATCAAAACATGCCAGCGACTGTCCTCATATTTTCTCATTATGGTTATTACCAAACCCCCAAAATGGCACATTCGAATTCATAGTGTGCATTAATGCCATGCTGTCACAATAGTCTATGGAGTCTATGGGAGCAGCAGTGCTTGGAAAATATAGGGCCCAAGAAGCTTGAATTTAGTGCTCAGTGTAACACAAAATAACAATGTCTTGCATAAAGCACTTACATGAATCTCATCATGCCACCAGCTCTACCATCACTATTAATAATATCCACTTTTCATAAACCCACTGATTTCCTTTTTTATTTAGGCTCAGTCATCTCTGCTCTGCTGTGCCCGCATGCTGCCAGGGAAAAGCAGGGCCCACATAATCACTGCTAATAAATGAAGCTCAATACAACTGTCACATCTCATTTGGACTCATTTGCGAGTGATTGTGTTTGTTTATGTTCCATCTGGTTTGGAGAGAGAAAACGTTGACTGGCAAATCTCTGGAATTAATGACTTCCATTCTGGGTTCCAGATACCCTCTCTGTAGTAAATGAGAAATCAAACAGGCTTTTCTCAGCTTCCTCTGACAGTAACACAACGTGGCGGAATGTTCCAGGAGACGAAAGCAGCTGTCAGCCGTCAACAGGACTACTGTGTGTTATAAAGGGGATGCTCAGATCACTCAGCCTCTCTCATGCATTATTAGAGCAGCACACGTAACAACAGCACATCAGCTGCCAAAGGCAGATGATTAGTGAGATGATATGATATTGAAAAGTACTGAGCAGAATCCAAACACCACTATCAGTCTTGGTCTGTCTCGGTCTCTGTGTCATATTAGTCTCTCTAGACAGATGGGTTGCCTCCAATGATGTATAGAAACCTTGAATTGCTGATGCTATGAATTGGCCAATGGGAGGCTTTGAAACCACCATTCGGCCATATTGGCACTCCTCCGAAGAAGCAGTCCTCAATAGGAATACATTGATTTCTACATTACTTCAGTTAAATTCAAGGACAAAATTGCATGTGTTTAAGTATGATTTTGTTGTAGTGGGGAAAGTAACATTAGTACTTAAAATAAATATATACTTCAAGGATTTGTTTTAATACATTTATTTTATTTTAAAGTTTTTATGTTTAGCTCACATAATACACTGAACAAAAATATAAAGGCAAAATGCAGCAATTTCAACGATTTTACTGATAGTTCAAATAAGGAAATCAGTCAATTGAAATAAATTCATTAGGCCCTAATTTATGGACTGGCTAGGGGTACAGCCACTGGGGAGCAAAGCCAAGCCAATCAGAATGAGTTTTTCCCCACAAAAGGACCTTACAGACAGAAATACTCCTCAGTTTCATCAGCTGCCCGGGTGGCTGGTGTCAGACGATCCTGCAGGTGAAGAAGCCGGATGTGGAGGTCCTGGGCTGGCGTAGTTACAAGTGGTCTGCACTTTTGAGGCCGGTTGAACGTACTGCCAAATTCTATAAAACGACTTTGGAGGCGGTTTATGGTATAGAAATTAACATTACGTTCTCTGGCAACAGCTCTGGTGGACATTCTTGCAGTCAGCATGCCAATACACTCTCCCTCAACTTGAGAAATCTATGGCATTGTGTTGTGTGACAAAACTGGACATTTTAAAGTGCACCTGTGTAATGATCATGCTGTTTAATCAGCTACTTGATATGCCACACCTGTCAGGTGGATAGTAGAAATGCTCACTAACAGGGATGTACATATTTTTTTTACAAAATTCTAGAGAAATACGTTTTTTGTGCGTATGGAACATCTTTTATTTCAGCTCATGAAACATGGGACCAACACTTTACATGTTCTGTTTATATTTTTGTTCAGCATCAAATAAAAAATGGTAAGCATTAATTAAGGTGTCTGCAAAAACAAATATAGACATGAATAAATACATTTCTATAGCTTCCAAAATATTTTGTTCAACGATGGGGGAGTGCCAAGGTGGAGGCGCTGTGTCTTCAAAACACCACCCCATGTCTGTTATCTAGTGTGTATATTTAAATAATTGGTTGCCTCCCACAAAGCACCAATGTTCCAGCTGCAGCATACACGCCTGTACTAAAACCAATGTCAGTTTGGCAGAGAGGAAAGGGTGGAGTTGGGTGCCGGAAAATCCATCCAGAGCTTTGCCATGAACATTTCCGGTAGCTAGCTAATTTTCAATGGGTGTATTTTGAAAGTGAGTAGTTTGCATGTGCCATGACATTAGACCATTGACTGGCTATTTCTTGAAATACTCCATAAGTGTAGTGTAACGACATAGTATTTGGCTCTGCAGATCCCAGTTGTGGCTCTGCTTTGTTAGCTCAGTCTTTCAACAGCTTTGGCCTCCTCCCGGCTGCTGCTTTCTACTCACTCACTGCCTCACACAGCCCGGGGGTGGAAATAACATTTATCCTGGAAGGGAACTGCATTCATAAGCAGAGAGGACCAACAATGAATTATGTTTAGATGGTGGCTGGATCCAGTCCTAAAGCCCTCCTCACCTCCTTTCCTCTCTCGCTTTTTTCCTTTCTATACGCCTGAAGAATTGCCTTTGGACAAAGCTGATGAGCCTTCTGTCTGTAGTGGAGCCAAGGCCAGAACCACAGGGCTGGCCTGGTGGTGGTACAGAACAGTAGCCTCCACTGGACCTGTTCTGCTGCTTAGTACCAGCCAGTACATCGCCACTCATTCAATATCAATTAGATGTCCATGGAACTGAACTGGCTGGGGGGGGGGGGGGGAGAGAGAGAGAGAGAGAGAGAGAGAGAGAGAGAGAGAGAGAGAGAGAGAGAGAGAGAGAGAGAGAGAGAGAGAGAGAGAGAGAGAGAGAGAGAGAGCGAGCGATTACCCTGTTCCCCAGGAACTGCTAGGTAATAGTGTCTGATTGATGACCTTAATGTACCAAGCCTGATGTGTTTGCAAACTAAACATTCACTCAATAACATAGATTTGAATTGACAAGTTTGGCATTGAGGATAACAGAGCCCTCCTGAGTGGCTCTCTATCATGTCTCTTTTCTGAAGTTAACAAGACACATTTTATTTTTGCACAAATCATTACATAAAACATATATTTGAAATACCAAATACGGTTTCAGATTTTAAAATAAGGACCAGAGTAAGAAATATTTATTAAATTTAACGGTGGACAAAAATCTGCTGTGTGATTGATCCCCAGTAAACGTTGAATCCTTGTTGGTGCCAAATCTTCACAGTGTGTATTGATTCATCTGGCTTGAAAAGCACTTCTCGATTAGAGCAGAGTTTGTAAAGACCTGGCTTGGCAGGCAGAGTGAGCCCATCTCTAAAATAAAGTAGTCTGTTTGAACATCAAATCTGTCGGCACTGTGATAAATACATTTGTTTCTTTCGTTCTCTCACTCTCTCTTTAACAACTCTCAAACCACATTGTCATGCACTGATAAGGCACTACAGGAAGATTTTCATGATTGGGAGATGCTTACAAGAACCCCCCCCCCCCCCCCCCAACAAAAAAATATTATTACAGTTTAATTAGCTACAATTTTACCATGCAATTTAGTCGTACATACTTGATCATTTCTGTACAGCAAAATAAAGTGCAACCCAGAAAAGACACCATACTGGGCTAACGCTGTGCCACAGTGAAGCAGCCATCTCTGTTGCTTGATGATGCAAATTAAAATGGCTGGATGCATATGGAGATGTACTGTGTTGGCAGAGGTGGTGGCAGGTGGTTGAGAGAGAGCTTTGGCAGGCCTGAACTTCTCCCCAGTCCATCTGGCCACTTCTCTCTTTCTCTTTGAACTGCACCATGGGAAAGAGCCACAGCGTTAGTTCACTGCTGGGGAATACGTTCCAACAGACTCTCTTGCATGAGCAAATGTACAAATGCTAATGCTATGCCTTAAAACCTACGAGCAGAGGGGGACTTCACAACACACACACACACAACACAAAAAGCGCTGCCGCGCCAAAGACAAAATGTGCCCAGAAAAGACAACCGAGCACCTAAACCAAGGGTTGTTGTCACGCTGTGTTGAGAGAGCTAGAGCGTGGTTTGGCATGTTGCAGAGCAGCCTGGGAGAGGGGTGCTTTTAGGGAGTGCTCCCAGACACACACTGGAGTCAGTTAATCACAGAGCTGGGAGAAGGGAGTCCTGGGTCTGAGCTCTCCTGGTAGGGCAGAGCCCTGGAACTGCTGCTGGCTCCATCACATATGCACACAGCACAGAGAGGTGGATGCTTCCGATTTATAAACTATCTATAAACTAATAATCAGTAATAATATATATAATAATAATATAAATAATCATTTATCCCCCGATTGTTGATCAATGCATTTAACTTAGAACGGAGTTGATGAGAATCTCCCCATGAAGCCACTGTGATGGAGGTTAGTGCACCGAGAGTAGAGTAGAAGAACAACACATACGGTGTGACTGAAGCTCCTTCACACGGCTGGATTTAATGTGGATTTAGAGAGGCTTATCCAACCGTGTCTGTTTACATTCAGCTTTCAGGCTGAGCGGGATTTAATGAGCGAGTGCAATTGAAAGATGGAGGAGACCGTGTGTGTGTATGGGCATGTGTTTGTGTGGGCATGTGCTTGTGCACGTGTGCGTGTTAGGTAGAAAAGAGGGAATCCGTGAAACTGAGCCAGACGAATGGGACAGGAATGGCAGGTGCAGTGCATGCTCAACTGTCTGTGTCCTGTTTGAAAAACTCCCTGAACTAACATGAGATGGTACAGCACACACACAACTGGTTAATAGAGTGTCTGATATACCACTTTTCTGTCCAACACAAACTTCCCAGGCATTGCCAAGACAAGCAGCTCAACAGCCCTGCAACCATCCATCCTTTCCCCAGGCCCCTGCTTCTCCACTGAATGATCCCTTACCTACTACACAGCAGTCTGTTCTGCCAACAGACATGAGCGGAGTCCATATAAAGTCCCAATAAACCCAGAAAAAAGACTGTGGAGGAAAGAGGAGTGTGGTGGTTGTGGCTTTAGTCTACAGACAAAGCAGAGAAGTTTGATGACGTTTTCTCATAAGGACACATCAGTCCTTCCTTGATTGACGACATCAACTCTAACAATTAAACAGGAGTGTTATTGGAGTTGCATAAAGGTTGAAGGACACCTTCTGTTACCTTTTTATACTCCTCAGACTCTTCATCACAAACACCATAATAGATCCATATCCATGGAGGATATTAGTTCAAGACAGGAGTGACAGATAAACTGGTGATCATAATCCCGCTGACAGATTCTATCTTTGCAATGCACAAAAAGCCCCATATGGCTCAGTAGCTAGTTACTTCATTAAGAACATAACAGGAATACCCAAGCAGGCAGGCAGGGCTGAGGTTGGTGTGTACAAGCCATTGGAGCACATTTATTGGCAAACAGCGCCACCCGGTGCTCGAGCTTGGTTATTCCACAGGCACACAACTAGCACTCCCACAGTGTCAGCTCAGCTACAGCATTCAGATCAAAAATGCATGCTGAAGTCCTTATCTAAAGCCTCACTGCTCATCTTTTATTTAAAACCCACCTGCTCTGTTTTAGCGTTAGACTCATGTCTGAGCTATTCCGACAAATCTTCAGTCAGGCCTGCGGAAGGTAATCTAAATACTAAAATATTCACAACACAGAAGCAGCGCTGATCAGAAACTGTCACAAGCTGTTTTTTCTCTACTGTCATAAGCAGTAAACAAGATATCTGTCAGAGATCGGCCTAAACTTCAGTGTGTATGTGTGTGTGCGTGTATGTGTGTGTGTGTGTGTGTGTGTGTGTGTGTGTGTGTGTGTGTGTGTGTGTGTGTGTGTGTGTGTGTGTGTGTGTGTGTGTGTGTGTGTGTATGTGTGTGTGTGTGTGTGTGTGTGTGTGCGTGTATGTGTGTGTGTGTGTGTATGTGTGTGCATGTGAATAGCTATAGGGCTCAGTAATACACAGTCTTTCTAACAGAACCAGGACTTTGTTTCTCCTCACGTAATGTAAAATGGCATCACGGACAGTGGTTTCGACCCAGCTGACCTTTTACCGCAGCATGGCCTGTATTGCGCTTCCTCGAATGTGACGAGTAGGACATTCCACATAATTGCCTATGACGAATGCCAAATGCCCATTAAATGTATATGAGGTGAGATTAAATCAACCAAAATAACATGAATCAACATTTTATCTCTGAGAAAATAATATAGTAGTGCATCAAATGAGAGAGAGAGAGAAACAGCAAGCTGCAGGGAGGAGAATGTTCTTATCACACTGTGACTCATTCAAAGGTTTGCTGCTTTTCAGTCCGACTTTGAGGAGAAGGATTTACTGCAGCCTGTCTCTGTGGCAGAGGAGGGAAACGACAGAGCTTTCTCGCTCCACCTGAGGCCTATAATTGACTTTGTGACGAGCACAAAAGGAGGAATTAAACGCTCTATCCCTTCATTATGTCCTGCCTATCATTACCTGTGTTCAACTTGTCATTAGAGCCCATTGACTGTAATGACGTTTGACAATTATAAGGTTAATAAAGGAAAGCCCTGACAGACTTTATTGATATGGCCGTGGAATTGAATGATTAAATGATCTCGTTAAAATTAAGGACCTTGAAGTGCAATTACTTGTGAAATGAATTAACCTTCACAACTGGAATGATACACATTTTAACGGTCGCTTAATTGCCAGCTGGGGTTGAGGTGTCAAAGGCTTTTCTGGGTGGTTGTAATGGAAAGTTAGACGAGAATATAAACTAGTGGAATTGAGGATATGAACTAGTGAGTTTCAAGATTAACGCTAGAGCAATACACGGTAATACTCTCTCATGAAAACACCAAAGACATCATACTGTACATCTTGGCTTACTCAGTAGTTGCTAAGTATTGTGCACTACATCTAGACTACACTGGCTTTCATGGTTTAAGCCAGTTAATGTAGATCTTGGAATTAAAAGCTCTCACTGGCCTGCTGCATAAAAGCAGACGTGCCCAACATTATTTTACGAAAAATAAGACAAATCTGTTCAATTAATCCTAACAGTCCTTCATGGAGCAGGCCTCTGAATAAGACATGAGATCATTTCCTCAGTTTGACTGCATCATCTTGTTTAGTGATAGAGGCACTCTGTTGCTCGCAGTGTGAGTTATGCGCTTTCATTAAACTATAAAATACATTTTGCCGGAACAAAGAGGGAGAAAAAGGGGCTTTGAAACTTTGAATGGATGTTGAAGACCCTGTAGTGCCTTTTATGTGAATCTAGCCTTGCCTTGTTCGCTCCCGGATGGGAAAAAAAAGCTCCCACTTGAAGTCTATGGGTATGAATCAATGCCATTGACAAGCCCATTTGACAAGAAATGAGATGTGGCCTAATGACGATCTGGCAGGCAGCGTTTAATGGCTATTGGAGACACACCATTAAAGAGGATTTAAAAGATGAGTCATTTTATGCGTCTGAGAGAGCGTTCATCTGCCACCTTGAGTGGAATGTGCTTAACAACACTAATACATCGCGCTTAGGGATCTGAGGGATTCAACCATTGATTTTTTCTTTTTTCTACTGTTTAATCACAGGGCTCTAATGGCTGCTGGCAGATCTCTTCTCAGCCAGCAGCCAAAGAAGCTTTGAACAGCGAGGAGCGCAGAGTCTCATTTATCCACAAACAGTCACAGACTCTATTCTACATCGATCTGCCATGTGCTTGAGATGAGCTAAATCACTAGTCAATTAGGAATAGAGAATCACAACAATGTGAATTTTGATGTGGAGCGGATGTGGGGATAAACATTTGCATTCTGGAATATTTATGGTGAAAAGATTATAGTAAGGGTGGGTTCAGATTGTCTAGCGTGTGTTTGGTTTATATCAGTAGATGTAACAAAGCAACATTTTGCAAAAAATATACATATTTAGAATTAGGGAACAGCTTTTTTATGACGGGGTTTAAAAAGGTAGCATTTCATGGAGCGGTTAACTACCACTTTGGCCTAATTTAAATAATGTGTAAAGCTATTGCCAGTTAGATGGAAGTAATGTGTTTGCCTATAAAAGGCGATGGCTACCTTGGGACTGGTTTAATCACACCTCCCTCCATGGACCAGGTGATGTGTGAACCAAAACTAATTTCCACT
Organism: Oncorhynchus clarkii lewisi; assembly: GCF_045791955.1. Lineage (NCBI taxonomy): Eukaryota > Metazoa > Chordata > Actinopteri > Salmoniformes > Salmonidae > Oncorhynchus > Oncorhynchus clarkii. The sequence continues at coordinate 34,447,297 of NC_092158.1, forward strand.
GGTGTACGGCATCCCTATTAGGATATCATCTGTCCTCAGTTCAGCTTCACTAGTGCAGAGTTGAGACTAGGATCACGGCGAGGGCTGAGGATGTCCTAATATGGATCCCCTGCCAGGTCTTAATTTTGGAATTTGGGGTTTTATTTCATTTCAGGTCCATCTCCAAATGTTGAGGCAGTACCTTCCTATCTAGGGTTTAACAGCGATAACAGGGATCCCAAGATATCTATATTTTGTTTATTGAAAACATTTACATTTGCACAATAACCACTTGTTGTCTCTCAAAAATATTGTTACAGTCAAAACAGTCAGTCAAACACCTCAAAACAAGACGTGGTATCAATAACATGATGAAACATGCTGAAACAAGCTCCACATGGCAGTTTGTCACTCTGGCTAGCAATCTGGCCATCCAGAATCACAACAACAGGCTGACTTCTACCCCATGGAAGCACGCACATTGTTTTCGTGATGTTGTCAGCCAAACAATCTATCACCTCATGTTTCAGCATGAAAATGCTCGGCCCCATGTCTTCCATGGCCTGCATACTCAAACATGTTACCCAATGAGCTAGTTTGGGATGCTCTGGATCGACGTGTACGACAGTGTGTTACAGTTCCCACCAATATCCAGCAACTATTGAAGAGGAATGGGACAACATCCCACGGGCCACAATCAACAGCCTGATCAACTCTATGTGATGGAGATGTGTTGTGCTACATGAGGTAAATCACGGTCAGACCAGATACAGACTGGTTTTCTGATCCGTGCCCATACCTTTCTTTAAGGTATCTGTGACCAACAGATGCATATCTGTATTCCCAGTCATGTCAAATTCATACATTAGGGCCTAATGAATTTATTTCAATTGACTGATTTCCTTATATGTCAAATCTTTGAAATTGTTGCATGTCGTGTTTATTGTTGTTCAGTGTAATAGGAACCTGTCAGCTAATAGACTCCATTTTACAGATAATGACTAGAGAGAGAAATAGATTTGGGGGATAAGTGCATGATGTGCGGTAGGAATTGAATGATGATCGGTATTGCCTGTTTGAAAGCTAAGTCTAAGACCACGTCTACTCCCACCGTCACGATCTGATCGGCGTGTCGATGGTCTCTCATTGGAAGCACTGTATACTGTGACCTGCAGGAGAACTGTGACTTTGTAAAATGCTATCGCTTTCAAAGCAGCTCGTAGGCAACCCCAACCTCTTAAATACACACACACTCACAAATACAGACACACACGCACACACACACAACCCCGAAAACTTGGGAGCAACCCAACACCATCCAACAGTGAGATGCCACTGAGAAGCAGCTTTTGCAGCAGCAGATAAACAAGCCTCCATCCCTGGTGTCGATTACCAGGAAGACAGCCAGTAAAAACAAACCAAGTGTGTGTAAGGTCTGTCTGGGTAAAAACAAACAGCCCTCGTCCTCACAGCGTTGTGGCCATGGTGACATTTATAGTGATGACAGCGGTGGCAGGAGCTGGCGGGCACACACAGACTGGGCTAACGGGTGAAGGAAGGAGGCATGATGATGAAAGGCTCTCTCCCCACCACCAACCTGGGTCCTGTCAGTCTGTCTGACCTGCTTCACTGTCTCTCGCGACGCAACTCTCCCCGCCCACACACACACACACACACACACACACACACACACACACACACACACACACACACACACACACGACAGGCCCCTGTGTCATCCGGAACCTCCAGCTAGAGACACGAAATGGGGAGGGACTACCTGAACAAAAGTTTTGCTACGATGTGTCCTAATTAATGTGACCCAGGTATCCCTGATAATGAGAGCATAAGCTCACTGTAGCAGACTAAGGCGAGGGACAGAGAGAGACTCCATTAGACTGGGAAGAAATGCTATTCTTCATGTTTTAAAAGCAGAAAATACTGTAGCTCCATGGATTTATATTGATTTCATGAGGAATAAAAACAGATGCATTCCATGGTAGTAAAGCACGGTCAGAGCTACAAAACACTTCTGTCTCCCACATCACAGGGCAGTCAGCACAAAGAAATACAAGCTCCTTGAAAAATCTAAACACAAGAGTAGCAGCACACACATTTTTTATTTTGTGATAACCAAGCAATCCTCCACAGAACAGGGCCTATTTCCAAGATCCACACCAGCAGTAAAAGGATATCTCCCACTGAATATCTCTCTTAATTTCTCCTCAATGTAAGCACCCCTCCAGGTTAAGACGGCTGTCACCCTGATCTACGGCCCCGTTCTGGCACAGTAATGTAGGCCAAATTGCCTGAGTCGTTGGCAATGATGCAGTCATTGTGGAGGAAATTGAAAATCAATTATTTTCATCACTGACCATAACTCTTTTTTTTTTAAATCAGAGCCTGGGTTCAGTAGACTTTGCGTAGGCTACGGGCCACTCAACCACTGATAACCACATACCATACCATAATAAAAAGAGAATGAGAGAGACCGAGAACGATGGAGGGAGAGACAGGGAGAGAGGTATTGGGAGGGAGCGGAGGGAGGAAAGAAGGGAGGGAGAGGGCAAGATAGTGATAGAGCAAGAGAGAGACAAAGGGAGGATTTTTTAATTACAATTCTGAACAAATATTAATGATGTCTATCACATACACATAATATACGAGTCCTAAAAAATGAGGATGAATTTTGCTGCCATTCAACATAATTATCATCCTGATTTACAACAGAGGAAACAAATTAGAGAGCCCCAAGGCTGCGTTTGACCTAGGGGAAATTAATTTATAAATATAGACTCACAAAAAAAGATAATGATATCTTAATTCTGTCCTCAGGGTATGTGCTTATTAATGAGTTTTCTTAACAGATTTATAAAGCACTCTCAGCTACGTTATGCTATATTGGATCTTCTGTCTGTTTAGATGTAATGAATTAATGGTATATGTGAGAACATTATACCGTTGCACAAATGAGGGTCATAGCATAATTGAGCATAATGGAACAATGTGGCAAGATAAATGAATTCATTTTCACACTCCATATATAGCCAATGGAGTAGACTGTGAGTGTGAGAGAAGACATTGTTCCATTTTGATTCACTTCAGGTTCCATGCATGAACCTTGGGAATTCAGAGGGAATACCATGGGACTGGGTGAGGGTGTATGGGGATGGGTTCCTGGTCCCATGGGTTATACTCTGGATGTTTGGGGAACTGGGTATGGAGTGATGGCACGGGCCTGGTGGGTGTGTATTGGGATTGGGTGATGCTGCCACATGAGGAGGGACTGGGTTGTATGGGCAAAGGGCGGTAGGATCCCGAGGGTGTACTTTTGGTTGGAGCACAGCAGAGCACCTCGTGACTACTGTCCCAGAGGCAGCTGTGCTCAATAAGAGGCAATCAGCATAAGCATTGCTTCTCTCCTTCTCCCCTCAATCATCCCATAACACACTGCTTCCATTCAGCCGTCATCCATTATACATTAAACCCCCTGCTAGAAATCTCCTCAAATAGAACATTGTGTCGGAGATGATAAACTGAAGGGGGATTCCAGAGCTGAATCATTCCAGTTCTTTGCCAGTCTGTCTGTGTTTTTGTTTGTTTGTGTTCTTATCCCAGTTGTAGATTCACCCTCTCGTGGGATTCTTGCCAAGGTGCAAGTCATTCGTCATCCTAATTGGCCCTGTTTAGAAAGCAGAGTTGAGACTGAGACTGATAGAAATGTTTTCCGCTCCTTCTGGTCAAATCAAACTGCTTTGTGCCTCAATGCCTCATATCAAAGACGGATGGCTATGTAAATGTAACCCGCCACAGATGTAAGGATTATTGTAGTCGGTTTGTTTTCTGAAGTTGGGAGTTGGTTTGTTCTAGTCTTGTTATCTGATATCCTTCATCTGGATGTCTCCAGTGAACAGAAGGTTCTTTGTGGAAACAGCTTGTACTTTGCATCTGGTTCTAATCGGAATAGCTGACATGTTGTACATATACACGGTGCATGTCTCTCTGGCTTTGTGACTGTGACTGTGCAGAGGAACATCTGTAGGGAGAGTTCATGCCTGTATACTGGTATGTCCTCTATGCATTACATTGTACACATGGTCATGGAACAGCAAGTTTCATCACCTTGTAACTACAAACTCCATTCTACTGGCTGGCTGAGTTCCAACCATCCTGTAAGTAACAACTCATAACGCTTCAAATATTCACTGTTTATAATAGCGTAATGACATTACTGAAACCACACTTGAGTGGAAACTCCTGCCTCTTTTTTAACAGTGAAAAGTGTTGAAATAGCATTGTTAAATACCCAATGTATTGACAGAGTGTTGAAAATCCACCAGCAGGAAGGAACCCTGGCGATACAGAGAGGAGGCCCTGAGGTCCCCCAGCACACTGTAACCTCTGGAAACTAAATCATGTTGATGAAAAACCAGATCGTTAAAGTTGGCGAAACAGGGCTCCAAGAAAAAGTTAAGAGACCCAGGAGGCAGTTAATAAGTAGAGAGAAAAGCACTCTGTGGCTGTGCCAAAGGAAACAGGCAGCTTTGAAAAGGCAAATCACACAAATACAATCCCCCCTCTCTTTTGCCAGCTCACTGGAGCCTGCAAGAAGAAAATGGAGGTTTAAACAAGGTAAAAACAGATAGGATATCCTTGGGTCACAAAACTTATTTTGAGGGAAAATAATCCACCCAATCATTGTGATAGTGTTTAATTTACACAGAGACAAAGTAGAAGGAGTAACGTTTTTTCTTCTGAATGAGAGCCCACACAGCCTCATCAGACTGAGAAAACAAGTCGAAGGAGCTGGAAAAACATTCAAAATTATTTTAAGAAATGTGTCCCCACTTAAATTGCTTTTTTCACTGGCTGAGAGAAATCGAGCATGACATAATTTCCACTTCCGTAACCCCTTCTCTCTAAATAAACTCGTGCCCAGAATACCACAGAGGAAAATATTGTGAAACATCAGGGAAAGTCTATTCTTACCATATTGGTTATTTTATCCAAATGCTAGAAATGATTTGTCCACATTTCTTGCAGATTCCTCAAATACCCAGCAGACCAACACATATAATAGAACATGAAATAGAAATACAGTGCCTTCTGAAAGTATTCACACCTCTTTACTTTTCCAACACTTTGCTGTGTTACAAAGTGGGATTAAAATGGATTTTATGGTCATTTTTGGTAAACAAATCTACACAAAATACTCTGTCAAAGTAGATGAAAAATTCTAACATTTATAAAAAAATGAATGGAAAATTAAATAGTAATACAGTATATCTTGATTAGATAAGTACTCACCCCCCTGAGAAAATACACGTTAGAATCACCATTGGCTGTGATTACAGGTGTCAGTTTTTTGAGGTAAGTCTCTAAGAGCATTGCACATCTGGATTGTAAAATATATGCCAATTATTATTTGTTTAAATATATTCAAGCCCTGGTGGTTGTTGATCATTTCTAGAAAGCCATTTTCAAGTCTTGCCATAGATTTTCAAGTTGATTTAACTCAAAACTGTAACTAGGCCACTCAGGAACATTCAATGTTGTCTTGATAAGCAAGATTTGGTCTGGTAGATTTGGCCTTGTGTTTTAGATTACTGTCCTGCTGAAAGGTGAATTTGTCTCCCAGTGTCTGTTGAAAAGCAGACTGAACCAGGTTTCCCTCTAGGAAGCAGACTCCACCCTGCTTGGAAATATGGAGAGTGGCACTCAGTGATGTGCTTTGTTGGATGTGCCCCCAACATAACGCGTTGTATTCAGGACACAAAGTTAATTGTTTCTGCAGTATTACTTAAGTGCCTTGTTGCAAACAGGAAGCATGTTTTGGGATATTTGTATTCTGTACAGGCTTCCTTCTTTTTACTCTGTCATTTAGGTTAGTATTGTGGAGTAACTACAATGTTGTTGATCCATATTCACTTTTCTTACATCACAACCATCACACTTGACATACAAGGCACTTCTCTTTCTTTTCTTCACAGTAGTTACATAGCAAGAATAGCAAGAAGGACGCCTGTATCTTTGTAGTGACTGGGTGTATTGATACACGCTACAAAGCCTAATTAATAACTTGCTCAGCGTCAGTTTTTTTCCACATCTTCCATTCGGTGCCGTTCTTTGTGAGGCACTGAAAAACCTTCCAGCTCTTTGTGGTTGAATCTGTGCTTAAAATTCAATACTCGATTGCGGGACCTTACAGATAATTGTATGTGTGGGGTACAGGGATGGGGTAGTGATTCAAAAATCATGTTAAACACTATTATTGAACACAGAGTGAGTCCATGCAACTTATTATGTGACTTGTTAAGCACATATTTATTTATTTTTACTCTTGAACTTATTTAGGCTTAAAAAGGGTTAAATGCTTATCGACTCTTCTCGATATTTCAGCTTTTAATTTGTATTATATCAAACATTTTCAACAAACAAAATTCCACTTTGACATTATGGGGAACTGGCTGAATATAAGTGACACAAATTCTCAATTTAATGCATTTTAAAATCAGGCTGTAACACAACAAAACGTGGAGAAAACTAAGTGGTGTGAACACTTTCTGAAGACACTGTAGATATCGACATTTGTATTTACATCACATCCTGTTCTCTTGATTGGCCCTATGGCTGTGTCACAATAAAATGTACCTTGTGTTTGTGTCATGGACAAATGTATCAAGGCCATCCTTCTAAACAACACTAGCCTCTGGCAGTATATTCATCAGCAGTAGAATTATAGACAAGGACTCCATCTATGTCAACATTCAGCTAACTCACGGTAATATTCAGTGTATTCTTCCATTTCCCTCTCCATTCCTGTTCACTTTCTCCATTCCTTCTCCTCTCATTCCGCCCACTGTTGAACTCAGACACTATTCATCCTCACTGTTCAGACAGAAAGATCAACGAGCCCTTGACCTTATCTGATGAAAGGTCATTTATTTCCATTGATTGACATGCAAATGCACATTTTAAGTCTATTTCTGTAAGTGTTCACGTAACAAAGGGTCACTATCCTCCTATTTTTCCCCACAAGGAATATCATGGATAGACACTTGATCTACAGTTCATCCAGTCATAAATGTTCCACAGTGATACAACGTTGTGTGGGTAGACTGGTTGTTGCCAAGGCAACCGTTCGGTCTGGAACCATACAGTGAGTAGGACCTGATTATAATGTTGGGGTCGTTAAGCAGGACATCATCACCTTGGTCCAGCAGAAACCAGATATGAATATCAATGACCAGTTAGTTCAGCTCAGCATGCCAACAGGCCTAGAGAGAGAAGAGCAGACCTCATTAGAACGTTACAGTTATGCTACAGTAAGTAGTACATCTGGCAAACCACAGCCCCTTATTTGGCAGAAAGAGAGAGAGAGAGAGAGAGAAAGAGAGAATATATATATATATATATATATATATATATATATATATATATATATATATATATATATATATATATATATATATATATTAGGACGATAACCACTAATTATCAAAATCCAGAAAAGAGACCTTAAAGGAAGCGATTCCCAAGCCTTCCATAACAAAGCTATCACCTACAGAAACATTAACCTGAAGAAGAGCCCCCTAAGCAAGCTGGTCCTGGTGCCCACAGAGCCCCAGGGCAGCAGCACAATTAGACCCAACCAAATCATGAGAAAACAAAAAGATAATTACTTGACACATTGGAAAGAATGAACCAAAAATCAGAGCAAACTGGAATTAACAGAAAGTACACAGTGGCAGAATACCTGACTACTGTGACTGACCCAAAATGAAGGAAAGCTTTGACTATGTACAGATTCAGTGAGCATAGCCTTGTTATTGAGAGAGGCCTCCGTAGGCAGAGCTGGCTCTCAAGAGAAGACAGACTATATGCTCACTGACCACAAAATGAGGTGGAAACTGTTTATTTATTTTCCCTTTTCCATTTTATACTTTCCCTTTTCCATTTTATACTTTCCCTTTTCCATTTTATACTTTCCCTTTTCCATTTTATACTTTCCCTTTTCCATTTTATACTTTCCCTTTTCCATTTTATACTTTCCCTTTTCCATTTTGTACTTTCCCTTTTCCATTTTATACTTTCCATTTTCCATTTTGTACTTTCCCTTTTCCATTTTATACTTTCCCTTTTCCATTTTATACTTTCCCTTTTCCATTTTATACTTTCCCTTTTCCATTTTATACTTTCCCTTTTCCATTTTATACTTTCCCTTTTCTCTTTTATACTTTCCCATTTTCCATTTTATACTTTCCATTTTCCATTTTATACTTTCCCTTTTCCATTTTATACTTTCCCTTTTCCATTTTGTACTTTCCCTTTTCTCCTTTGTACTTTCCCTTTTCTCTTTTGTACTTTCCCTTTTCCCTTTTGTACTTTCCCTTTTCTCTTTTATACTTTCCCATTTTCCATTTTATACTTTCCCTTTTCCATTTTGTACTTTCCCTTTTCCATTTTGTACTTTCCCTTTTCCATTTTATACTTTCCCTTTTCCATTTTGTACTTTCCCTTTTCTCTTTTGTACTTTCCCTTTTCCCTTTTGTACTTTCCCTTTTCTCTTTTATACTTTCCCATTTTCCATTTTATACTTTCCCTTTTCTCTTTTATACTTTCCCATTTTCCATTTTATACTTTCCATTTTCCATTTTATACTTTCCCTTTTCCATTTTATACTTTCCCTTTTCCATTTTGTACTTTCCCTTTTCTCCTTTGTACTTTCCCTTTTCTCTTTTGTACTTTCCCTTTTCCCTTTTGTACTTTCCCTTTTCTCTTTTATACTTTCCCATTTTCCATTTTATACTTTCCCTTTTCCATTTTGTACTTTCCCTTTTCCATTTTGTACTTTCCCTTTTCCATTTTATACTTTCCCTTTTCCATTTTGTACTTTCCCTTTTCTCTTTTGTACTTTCCCTTTTCCCTTTTGTACTTTCCCTTTTCTCTTTTATACTTTCCCATTTTCCATTTTATACTTTCCCTTTTCCATTTTGTACTTTCCCTTTTTCCATTTTATACTTTCCCTTTTCCATTTTGTACTTTCCCTTTTCCATTTTGTACTTTCCCTTTTCCATTTTGTACTTTCCCTTTTCCATTTTATACTTTCCATTTTCCATTTTGTACTTTCCCTTTTCCATTTTATACTTTCCCTTTTCTCCTTTCCCTTTTCCATTTTGTACTTTCCCTTTTCCATTTTATACTTTCCCTTTTCCATTTTATACTTTCCCTTTTCCATTTTGTACTTTCCCTTTTCCATTTTATACTTTCCCTTTTCCATTTTATACTTTCCCTTTTCTCCTTTCCCTTTTCCATTTTGTACTTTCCCTTTTCCATTTTATACTTTCCCTTTTCCATTTTATACTTTCCCTTTTCTCTTTTATACTTTCCCTTTTCCATTTTATACTTTCCCTTTTCTCCTTTCCCTTTTCCATTTTGTACTTTCCCTTTTCCATTTTATACTTTCCCTTTTCCATTTTATACTTTCCCTTTTCTCCTTTCCCTTTTCCATTTTGTACTTTCCCTTTTCCATTTTGTACTTTCCCTTTTCCATTTTATACTTTCCCTTTTCCATTTTATACTTTCCCTTTTCTCCTTTCCCTTTTCTCCTTTGTACTTTCCCTTTTCCATTTTGTACTTTCCCTTTTCCATTTTATACTTTCCCTTTTCCATTTTATACTTTCCCTTTTCCATTTTATACTTTCCCTTTTCCATTTTATACTTTCCCTTTTCCATTTTGTACTTTCCCTTTTCTCTTTTCTCCTTTCCCTTTTCCATTTTATACTTTCCCTTTTCTCTTTTATAATTTCCCTTTTCCATTTTATACTTTCCCTTTTCCATTTTATACTTTCCCTTTTCCATTTTGTACTTTCCCTTTTCTCTTTTATACTTTCCCTTTTCCATTTTATACTTTCCCTTTTCCATTTTGTACTTTCCCTTTTCCATTTTATACTTTCCCTTTTCTCTTTTATACTTTCCCTTTTCCATTTTATACTTTCCCTTTTCCATTTTGTACTTTCCCTTTTCCATTTTATACTTTCCCTTTTCTCTTTTATACTTTCCCTTTTCCATTTTATACTTTCCCTTTTCCATTTTATACTTTCCCTTTTCCATTTTATACTTTCCCTTTTCCATTTTGTACTTTCCCTTTTCTCTTTTATACTTTCCCTTTTCCATTTTATACTTTCCCTTTTCCATTTTGTACTTTCCCTTTTCTCTTTTATACTTTCCCTTTTCCATTTTATACTTTCCCTTTTCTCTTTTATACTTTCCCTTTTCCCTTTTATACTTTCCCTTTTCCATTTTATACTTTCCCTTTTCCATTTTATACTTTCCCTTTTCTCTTTTATACTTTCCCTTTTCCATTTTATACTTTCCCTTTTCCATTTTGTACTTTCCCTTTTCTCTTTTATACTTTCCCTTTTCCCTTTTATACTTTCCCTTTTCCCTTTTATACTTTCCCTTTTCCATTTTATACTTTCCCTTTTCCATTTTATACTTTCCCTTTTCTCTTTTATACTTTCCCTTTTCCATTTTATACTTTCCCTTTTCTCTTTTATACTTTCCCTTTTCCATTTTGTACTTTCCCTTTTTGTACTATTTGCAAATCGTAACAACACTGTATATATGTGTATAATATGACATTTGAAATTATTTTGGAACTTCTGTGAGTGTAATGTTTACTGTTCATTTTCATTGTTTATTTCACTTTTGTTTATCTACTTCACTTGCTTTGGCAATGTTAACATATCTTTCCATGCCAAGAAAGCCCTTGAATTGAAAATTAATTGAATTGAGGAAGAGAGAGAGAGAAAAAGATGGGGCACAAGAGAGAGAGATGGGGCGAGAGAGAAGCTCATGGGTAGCCATTGAGTTGCACCCCGCAATACACCCAAAACAACAACTACCCAGCCCTCTCTACCCCCCTGCCACAGCCCTACTTCCCAGCCCTCTCAACCCCCCCCCCCTCCTGCCATATCCCCTACTACCCAGCCCTCTCTATCCCCTACTTCCCAGCCCTCACTACCCCCCCTGCCACAGCCCTACTACCCAGCCCTCTCTACCCCCCCTGCCACAGCCCTACTTCCCATCCCTCTCTACCCCCCCTGCCACAGCCCTACTACCCAGCCCTCTCTACCCCCCCTGCCACAGCCCTACTTCCCATCCCTCTCTACCCCCCCTGCCACAGCCCTACTACCCAGCCCTCTCTACCCCCCTGCCACAGCCCTACTTCCCAGCCCTCTCTACCCCCCTGCCACAGCCCTACTACCCAGCCCTCTCTACCCCCCTGCCACAGCCCTACTTCCCAGCCCTCTCTACCCCCCTGCCACAGCCCTACTACCCAGCCCTCTCTACCCCCCTGCCACAGCCCTACTTCCCAGCCCTCTCTACCCCTCTGCCACAGCCCTACTTCCCAGCCCTCTCTACCACCCTGCCACAGCCCTACTACCCAGCCCTCTCTACCCCCCTGCCACAGCCCTACTACCCAGCCCTCTCTACCCCCCTGCCACAGCCCTGCTACCCAGCCCTCTCTACCCCACTGCCATATCCTCTACTACCCAGCCCTCTCTATCCCCTGCTACCCAGCCCTCTACCCCCCTGCCATAGCCTCTACTACCCAGCCCTCTCTACCCCCCTGCCATAGCCCTTACTACCCAGCCCTCTCTACCCCCCTGCCACAGCCCTACTTCCCAGCCCTCTCTACCCCCCTGCCACAGCCCTACTTCCCAGCCCTCTCAACCCCCCCCCCCCCTGCCATATCCCCTACTACCCAGCCCTCTCTATCCCCTACTACCCAGCCCTCTCTACCCCCCTGCCATAGCCCTTACTACCCAGCCCTCTCTACCCCCCTGCCACAGCCCTACTACCCAGCCCTCTCTACCCCCTGCCACAGCCCTGCTATCTAGCCCTCTCTACCCCACTGCCATATCCTCTACTACCCAGCCCTCTCTATCCCCTGCTACACCGCCATCTACCCCCCTGCCATAGCCTCTATTACCCAGCCCTCTCTACCCCCCTGCCATATCCCCTACTACCCAGCCCTCTCTATCCCCTGCCATATCCCCTACTATCCAGCCCTCTCTACCCCCTGCCATAGCCCCTACTACCCAGCCCTCTCTACCCCCCCTGCCATAGCCTCTACTACCCAGCCCTCTCTACCCCCCCTGCCATAGCCTCTACTACCCAGCAGCCTGGCCTCCATCTGCTAGTTATCCATCTCCTCTGTACGGTGAGGAGACTCAGCAGCATATGCCACTGTTTGGTTAAGTGAGCACGCCTCCCCGGGTCAGGCTTTCATCTGGCCTACTTTGATAGGCCGCCGTGGGGCCAAGTGGAGGTTACCTGGATACTGTGGGGAGGTGGGTTTTGACATATCCTGATATATTCATCACACCCCAGAGGGCACATAGAGCCAGTACACTAAAGCACCACTGACAAGTATATAACTACCTCTCCCCTATGCTTTCAGTGTGTGTGTGTGTGTGTGTGTGTGTGTGTGTGTGTGTGTGTGTGTGTGTGTGTGTGTGTGTGTGTGTGTGTGTGTGTGTGTGTGTGTGTGTGTGTGTGTGTGTGTGTGTGTGTGTGTGTGTGTGTGTGTGTGTGTGTGTCCTTTGCTACCTCCTGGAACATCATGTGTTTCCAGTGGTTTTCAGGATAACTCCTTAGCACAACAGTGTTACTTCCAATAATTAGACAATAATATAATCCGTAATAGCATTTCAGACATTTTCTCACACATTTGAAAGAAAAGGCCAACGACAATGTAAATAGATTGTTGTTTACCGATATAATTTGTTAAGATTATGATTATTAGTCTTTCCCTCTTTTTGTCATTCCCATTCCCAACCGCAGGGCTTGGGGATATGAGAAGCTGTAAAAAAAATCTACTGAACAAATATATAAACGCAACATGTAAAGTGTTTGTCCCATGTTTCATGAGCTGAAATAAAATATCCTAGCAATGTTCCATACGCACACAATTCTTATTTCTCTCAAATGTCGTGCAGTTTGTGAGCATTTCTCCTTTGCCAAGACAATCCATCCACTTGACAGTTGTGGAATATCAAGAAGCTGTTTAAACAGCATAGTCATTACACAGGTGCACCTTGTGCTGAAGACAATAAAAAGCCACAAAATGTGCAGTTTTGTCACACTACACAATGCCACAGATATCTCAAGTTTTGAGGGAGCGTGCAAATGGCATGAATGGCAGGAATGTCCACCAGAGCTGCTGTCAGACAATGTAATGTTCATTTCTCTATCATAAGCTGCCTCCAATGTCGTTTTGGAGAATTTGGCAGTATGTCCAACCTGCCTCACAACCGCAGACCACGTGTAACCACGCCAGCCCAGAACCTCCACATCCGGTATCTTCACCTGCATGATCGTCTGAGACCAGCCACCCAGACAGCTGATGAAACTGAGGAGTATTTATGTCTGCAATAAAGCCCTTTTGTGGGGAAAAACTCATTCTGATTGGCTGGAGCCTGGGAATATTTATTACGATTGGGTAGGGGTGCAGCCATGGGTAGGCCTGGGAGGGCATAGACCCACCCACTTGGACTCCAGGCCCACCCATGGCTGCTCCCCTACCCAGTCATGTGAAAACGTTAGATTAGGACCTAATGAATTTATTTAAATTGACTGATTTCCTTATATGAACTGTAACTCAGTAAAACTCATTGAAAATGTTGCATGTTGCATTTATATTTTTGTTCAGTATACTTTAGGTGCAGTCAGGGAGGGAGCAGAGAATTAAAGCTCACTGCAGCGAGGTCTGTGTGAAAATAGCAATTACACGCTGGACGGATTCATGAAGACAAATGCCAAGCGTGGTTAGGAAGCTGATTAACAGAGTTTGATTACACCAACAACAATAATTGAATTAGCTAGTCTGCTTTCCTGAACCTTTACAACACAACAAACCTCCTCTTCCTTGAACCCTCCTTATTCCAAGCAACATGCACAAGATGATCCAGGACTGAAGCAGTCATGTTGGTTCTGGATAGTCTTTCAGACTATTTCTGTCCTGGAAAATGTCTAAATGCTTTACCAGGATTTGCAAACTGGAGTCAAGATGGAGGTGTGTCTGGGCCTCCCGAGTGGTGCAGTGGTCTAAGGCACTGCATTGCAGTGCTAGCTGTGCCACTAGAGATTCTGGGTTTGAGTCCAGGCTCTGTAGCCGGCCGCGACCGGGAGGCACATGGGGCGGCGCACAATTGGCCCAGTGTCGTCCGGGTTAGGGAGGGTTTGGCCGGCAGGGATATCCTTGTCTCATCGCGCACTAGCGACTCCTGTGGCGGGCCGGGCACAGTGCATGCTGACACAGTCGCCAGGTGTATGGTGTTTCCTCCGACACATTGGTGCGGCTGGCTTCCGGGTTGGATGGGCATTGTGTCAAGAAGCAGTGCGGCTTGGTTAGGTTGTGTTTCGGGGGACGCATGGCTCTCTACCTTCCCCTCTCCTGAGTCCATACGGGAGTTGCAGCGATGAGACAAGACTGTAACTACTACCAATTGGATGCCTCGAAATTAGGGAGAAAAATACCACAAAAAAAAACACACAAAAAAGATGGAGGTGTATCTGTACTGCACAGATGCATGGTGGATCTGGAGATACTTAGGCCTCATCGAGGCCATCTACACAACCTTTATCCATCCATTACCTCTAATCATCTACCCACCCTGGTGCAGACAAAAGAGAAGAGATACAGATCTATCTCTCCTATCTAATGCACCATGCTGTGATGAAACCTCTCCATCTGATTTAGCATTGCAGCTAATTGGAAGCAGTGCTAATTAAATCAAGAGGGCCACCTGGTGTGTGTGTGTGTGTGTGTCTATGTGCACTTGCATGTCTACAAGGGACAGATTAATACATCAGATTTCTATTCATACAGAAATTCCATGAGATGATAATAAAAATATTGTTTTCCTATTCCACCCAAAGGTTGAAGCTTTCTTACTTAAATGCTGCTTAGAATAAAAAGCCTTTGGTTCGCCTGCCTGGGTGTCCTGATCGCTTCGGAATCAAGGCTGTTAGAAAATGTCAGGCTGCCTAGTTAGAAATTCAAGTGACCTATGAGGCAATAGAGCCCCACAGTGGAGGACTGGTTCCAATCGTTTTGCCACCATTCATTTTTCCCATAGGGGATTTTAGAAACACTTAAAATAAGGGCTGTGTTTCGTGCAGGCTTACCCTGGCATGATGTTTTGATAACCGTGTAAATCTCTCTTGGACAAGGTGATTTTTATCAATATATTTGTCTCTATTTACATTCAGATTCGAAAATCGATTTAGCATAAAAGTAGACATCATGCAAGACTACCAATCCCTGCAAGCTCCTGCACGTCATCTCCAGCTGACACATTTTCTAACAGGTATTGAGTCAATTTAAAACTTGCACAAGACAGTTCACAGAATTGTCAATTGAAAGAAATATTGCC
Organism: Oncorhynchus clarkii lewisi; assembly: GCF_045791955.1. Lineage (NCBI taxonomy): Eukaryota > Metazoa > Chordata > Actinopteri > Salmoniformes > Salmonidae > Oncorhynchus > Oncorhynchus clarkii. The sequence goes on from NC_092158.1 coordinate 34,462,722, forward strand.
AATTTATTCATGACTAAATTTACCTAACATTAGATACTTAATCCAGAGATTCTTACCTTTGCCTCAATTTGGCAGTCTCGTCCAGATCGTTATGGTATTTGTAGTTCTTTATGATAGCCACATTAGCAACAAATTAGCATTTCATTTTTGGGGGTGAATACAGTTGAATATATTGATAAAAGTCACCTTGTCCTAGAGAGATTTACACGTTTATCAAAACGTCACAAAAGGGTAAGTCTACATGAAACACAGCCCTTAATTTAAGTTTTTCTAACATCTCTTATAGGAAAAATGAATGGTAGAAAAATTATTGGAACCATTTCCTTGTTTGAGTGCTAGGTTTTATGGGTGTTATGATACTGTGGTACTCCATTATGGCTTGTTCATGTCTCCTCCGTGCCCTGCCGCATCAAAAGCTGACACCACGGCCAGCACTTTAATATGAGGACAATGTAAACGTTTCAGAGCATATGAAAAGGTAGCTGTGACGCATTTATTTAGCTCTCTCTGCACTCCTCCCCCTCTTCCTCTCTAAGACCATTCTCGTGTGCTTGTTTATTTCCCAGACAGTCTATCATTTATTACAAAAAAGAGAGCGCTTGAGTGACTGCACCTCGGTTTGATGGGTAGAGCTGAATTGTATAATCACTCAGAGGCCCGTAATCTATTGTCAGTAAGGGTGGTGTCAGAAGGAGAACAGTGGAGAGTTACAGGGCCCTCCAGGATTCTAGTGGAGGACTCTTTCTTTTCTTTTCGCTATAGCCTCTCTCTCCCTGGCTCTGTTGAGTTATTCTAGAAGCATCCCCTCTCTTTCTCACCCCACACAGCTCAACAGACAGTAGGAGGGGATCAAACACACTGTTAATCAACTCTCCCGCTGAGCACATCACTTCATTTCAACGTGGAAATGTGGGTAATATTTGGTTGAGACGTTGATCAATGAGATTTCAACCTTAATTCACCCACTCAAAGAGACAGCCAACTGTTATTTTATTTCAGTACTATCTAGTTTGAAAACTATATATAATAATCAACTACATTTAAATATTGGAGGAAGGTTGAGAACCCATTGTGATCTAATTTGACCAAAACACACCATGAATTCAACAGGGATTATCACCAATTCATGAAGTTTGTTGACTAGATATATAGAAGTAGTTGCCATTTTGTGATGTAGGCTTCTTTACATTAAACAAGAATAAGAGCCTAAGCTAAGAACAGGAAATCCACCCTGATGGAGCTGAAGAACATGGCCGACGTTTTACATTCTCCCAACCAATTGTGCTATTTCTTTTTTTTTTGTGCTTTTTGTGTAACTTATTTTTTACTTGTTGTGTGGATAATGTTGCTGCTACCGTCTCTTATGACCAAAAATAACTTCTGGACATTAGAACTGCGATTACTCACCACGAACTGGAAGAAACTTTTTCCTTTAACGAGTCCGACGAGAAGGATATCCTGCTTTCACTGGAACAGGCCCAGATCCATGCCTTTTGCGTGAAGAAAAGACGCAGGAAAAGAGGCCGCAGATCGGGCACCCTTCTGAGAATCCGGAGGTTAGCGAGTAAACTCCCATTGTCTTCCATTCGTCTTGCTAACGTGCAATCATTGGAAAATAAAATTGATGACCTACGATTAAGATTATCCTACCAACAGGACATTAAAAACTGTAACATCTTATGTTTCACCGTGACGTGGCTGAACGAAGATACGGACAATGTAGAGCTAGCGGGATTTTCCATGCACCGGCAGAACAGAGAACCTACCTTTGTTAAGACGAGGGGTGAGGGTGTGTCTTTTTGTCAATAACAGCTGGTGCGCGATGTCTAATATTAAAGAAGTCTCGAGGTATTGCTCGCCTGAGGTAGAGTACCTTATAATAAGCTGTAGACCACACTATCTACCAAGACCGTTTTCATCTGTATTATTCGTAGCCGTCTATTTATCTCCACAAAGTGAAGCTGGCACTAAGACCGCACTCAAACAAATCATAAAGGCCATAAGCAAAGAAGAAAATGCTCACCCAGAAGCGGCGCTCTTAGGCAAACAATTTTTACCAGCATGTCACGTGTAACCAGGGAAAAACAAATCCTAGACCACCTTCACTCCACACACAGAGATGCATACAAAGCTCTCCTTCGTCCTCCATTTGGCAAATCTGACCATAATTCTATCCTCCTGATTCCTGCTTACAAGCAAAAACTAAAACAGGAAGTACCAGTGACTCAATCAATACGGAAGTGGTCAGATGACGCGGATACTACACTACAGGACTGTTTTGCTAGCACAGACTGCAATATGTTCTGGGATTCATCCAATGGCATTGAGGAATACACCACCACAGTCATCGGCTTCATCAATAAGTGCACAGATGACGTCGTCCCCACAGTGACTGTATGTACATATCCCAACCAGAAGCCATGGATTACAGGCAACATCTGCATCGAGCTAAAAGGCTAGAGCTGCCACTTTCAAGGAGAGGGAGACTATTTCCGGATGCTTATAAGAAATCCTGCTATGCCCTCAGGTGATCCATCAAGCAAGCAAAGTGTCAATACATGATTAAGATTGAATCCTACTACACCAGCTCTGACGCTCATCAGATGTGGCAGGGCTTGAAAACTATTACGGACTGCAAAGGGAAACCCAGACGTTGCCCAGTGACGTGAGCCCACCAGACGAGCTAAATGCCTTTTTATGTTTGCTTCAAGGCAAGCAACACTGAAGCATGCACGAGAGCACCAGCTGATCTGGATGACTGTGTGATAATGCTCTCGGTAGCCGATGTGAACAAAACCTTTAAACAGGTCAACATTCACAAAGCTGCTGGGCCAGACGGATTATCAGGACGTGTACTCAAAGCATGCACGGTCCAACTGGCAAGTTCTTCACTGACATTTTCAACCTCTCCCTGACCGAGTCTGTAAAACCTACATGCTTCAAGCAGATGTTTTGCACCACAAAATAGATAGAAACCCAAAAAAGAAATACCCTTTCTGGCACAGGCTTCTGGAAACACAAATCAGATATACAATAAACCAACAAAAAAAGGCATTGTCGGGACAGGCTTTGATGCTTTTAACTTCTTAAGAACTATTTTGTCCTCCCACTTTGGCCCTTCCACTGCCCTCCTTGCGTTCACATGCATATTTTTATGCTGGTTGACATCGCCTGTAGCATTTTTGCTTCTGTAGCCTTTGATTCGTCAAAGACACACCGGCTGTAAAAGGGCTAGAGAAGGTATTCAAATGACACCATGATCTAATTTAAAAGTGAAACAAATATGGTAACAGTGTAGTTTACCGGTGCATTGCTCTCTTCACCTGGTCCGGGATTGCTTTCCCCCCCAGTTTTTTGAAATATCTGTAATTTTACAAAAGGACTAATGCATTACATATGTGCAGGATTTTTCTTTCCAGTACTACATGGCAATATAATGTCATTCAACTCATACCAATTAAACATTCATTTCTCAACATTTATTTTCAAAAATAATTCTCCATTAGCTGCTCTTCCATCTTTAGTAAATCGTCCTCTGTCTCGTTCAGGTTGAAGTCGAATTCCTTAACTGCGGGCTCCCGAGTGACGCAGCGGTCTAAGGCACTGCATCTCAGTGCAAGAGGCAACAATACAGTCCCTGGTTCGAATCCATGCTGAATCACATCCGGCCGTGATTGGGAGTCCCATAGAGCGGCGCACAATTGGCTTAGCGTCGTCTGGGTTTGGGTTGGGTAGGCCATCATTATAAATAATAATTTGTTCTTAACTGACTTGCCTAGTTAAATAAAGGTTCAATAAAAACATACATATTTTTTAAATAAACTGGTCTCGGGCAACTGTTGTTTAAAAGGTCACAGATCTCACAAAGGAGACATACCTTGAGTATACAAAACACTAAGAAAACCTGCTCTTTCCATGACAGACTATCCAGGTGAAAGCTATGATCCCTTATTGATGTCACGTAGAATGGTTACGAAAATCTCACGTAGAATCTAAGTGGAAATTTCAACATAATTCATGTCATGTGGTGTTGTCAACACGTGAACATGCAACATCAGATCCATGTCACATGTCATATTTTAGATGTTGACATTTTCGCATATTCTCACTGTTTAATCAACATCAGTTTTTCATCCAATATTCAAAATACACTGAGCATACAGAACATTATGAACACTTGCTCTTTCCATGACACAGACTGACCAGGTGAATCCAAGTGAAAGCCGTGTCGATGAAGGGGAGGAGGCAGGTTTCAACGTATACATAGTTTTGATGATTACGTTGAAATTAGATTGATGTAACAACCTGTTAGTCAGGTTTAGCCATTGTATTTAAGTTACAGTTCTACCCTAATTTCAATGTTTGTAACAGTGGTTGAAATTATATGAAATCTGGTTGATGACTTTTTGCAGATCCAAATGTGTTTCAAATCCAAATGTGTTTAAAATCCAAATGTGTTTTCAAACGTAGATTCAACGTCGCAATACATTGACAAATGTACATGATGTTGAATCAACGTTGAGTGAACACGTTTGTGCCCAGTGGGGTGGCTCTCGTAACCTGACTCTCTCCAAAATGAAATGTTATAGTTTGAGAGAGAGCGTGTCTGGAAAAAGAAAATCAATGAATGAGTCTTAAATATTGATAGTAGATGTCTTCATGGACTGACCATAATTAATCTGTTATGGTTATGTGAGTAGACTATGAAAGATAGCCCACTGGTATTACAGTACACAAACACTGGTATTACAGTACACAAACACTGGTATTACAGTACACAAACACTGGTATTACAGTACACAAACACTGGTATTACAGTACACAAACACGGGTATTACAGTACACAAACACTGGTATTACAGTACACAAACACTGGTATTACAGTAGACAAACACTGGTATTACAGTACACAAACACTGGTATTACAGTACACAAACACTGGTATTACAGTACACAAACACTGGTATTACAGTACACAAACAGCACGTGCAGAATATCTTCTCCACCCTTTCTCTTCATAAGTGTTTAATTGGGTTTCAGAAAATAAACACCTGCTTTCAAGAAATGCATTATTTTAAATTTTCTCGTTGAATTCCATCTCTAATTTAATGAGTGTTTCATTTTATTTCACTAAATTACAGCACGCACAACAGAAAATGAAATCCTCTGCAGAAAAAGACTCACTTTCACTATCATTTTAGGAGCAGTAGCTATTGGCCATATAGACATTGGTAACCTGTGTCTCTTCACCAAGGAATATAACTATGTATGCTTGTTATAAATATTGAATTACTAGCTAGAACACAAACATTGTAAAGCCAATGCCCATGGTTGTTCAGCCATAGTTGAAGCTGCACTAGGCTGGTATGTCATTGTTCAGCAGCACATAACAGTCTCTGAGCCACAGAGCCAGAGTGCTGCAGGCCAGACATACTGCCTCTCTGCCCTGCTGGCAGCATTGTGAGGGTGTGTGGGCAATCTGCTGGGCCTCTTGGTGGATTACACATAGAAAGTAGGACATTGTTGTCGTCAAGATAGGAAACCCCCAAATAGCCTCCAGAATGAACAGAGTATAGGCGTCACACCTCATTCTGTTGATATGGCCAGAATACATCCTCCCTGATGGAGGGACTCCATATAAGCAATATCTATCAATGTCCATTGAAAGTAATGGATGGATTATCTGATCAATTCACCACCTATGCTCAAGGCTTCATTTCCCATGAGCACATGCAAATCAACCCATCCACTTTGTAAAGGTGAAAACATCACTCATTGACACTGTGTCCTGCAGTTTAAGCGGCTGTGGTTTTGACGCATAGTTTGTGATAGGAGTGGTGGAAGGGAGGGAATGCAACAGCTTCACCTCACAGCGGTGTATGTCTTTTTTTTTTACGAGGGGAGAGCAGTTCACCTCACTGTCAGAGGAGAGGGGTAGAGGGGGACGGAGGGAGGGAGTGGGTATAGAAAAGATACAATTTCACAGCTGAGCACGCCCACCCGGTTCGACAGTGTTTGGAAGAGAGGATTTCACATCTGAGATAATAACCAACCACATCAAAGCTGGGATCAGATTCTCACACACAGAGAAGCTGATTCTCTTCATTAGGAAGTGGACTATGCCCCTCAGCTGGGGTTTAAACCAACACCAGGTCTAACACAGCAATAAAATATCTTACATTTACTTTCTCCTTATTCATCTCTTATCCTTTTATCCTCCTACTTATGGAATTACATTGGGGTGAAGGCTCAAAAGCTCTGACGAAGGCCTTGAGGCCGATACATACAGCTTATTAAATAGCAGTGATACTATCAAGAGCAGTGTGCGGGTTTCTTCTTGTTCTCATATTATTCTACTGTTACCATGCACCTGCAACAGATGGTTCAGATGTGTGAGTGCCTTTTGAATTTTGGTGAAGGCTGAATTCAAATCCTCATGCTCCGTTTGTGGGTCACTCTGTTGTTGCTAGTGTTAGAGATTTTGGAAGAGCGCTATAATCTAGTAGGACAAGGAGTTTTAAATCCTAATATAACTACTTTAGCACTAATGTAATATGTAATGTTAGTACCCCTTATCAGCAATGTCATTATTCAAATGTATGTACCTGTGAATCCAATGCTTGGCCATGCTCCATACAGGGCAGATAGCTCCAAAGGTAGAGGCGGGTCTGGATCTAACCCCACCAGCCAGATGGATGCAGGCTGCCAATGGGACAGTTTGTGCCGACCTGGGGCTGGAAGCCCTCACATCACCTCCATGTAGGACTCCAGCTCTATCTGTAACATGGAAATGCGTTCATGAGCCTAACCATATTTACTTTTTAGTCTTCTCCTTGGAGCCATTTTCCCCTCTTCAATCCTCAAAACATTATGCTAATGCTATTTCAGCTCATTAAGTGTAAGTCAGTTGAGGAGAGCTATTCAAAACACCGAGCAGCATCTTCACTGAGGAAATAGGAAATCAATCTGCCATTATGATTTTCTAAAGCCCCACTGGCTGATGATAATCAAAAACCATAATAGCTTTTTAAAATCACTGCGTTAATGACGAGACCTTAATGTAATGCATTGTAATCATGCTACTAATATGGAGCTCTCCAGCATTGGGAGCCATCTGTCTGTTGGGCTAGGATGGGGAAACTAATGGGAAACGCTCCAAACGACGTATTCATTTCAGAGACTGTTTTGGACGCTGTCCCTGGTGAACATAATCAATGTGAATGCCACCACCAACAATGTGGATGATCTGGGACCCAAATTGACCCATCAATCTCTTAATTTAGTCAGTGTTTATCCAGCTTTGCTTCTCTCTCTGTCATTTAATTGTTCAAAGGATTATTTCTCCAGGTGATGGCAAAGACTGGAGAAGGGGTCAAAGGACGATAGAATAACACCTTACTTGAAGGGGGTATACATAAGGTATTCATAACAACCGTCATAACACATGTAGCTATTCAAAATCATTCAAAAGGTACAAAAAGTCCTTATCATAAATAAATGCGCAACCCCTTTCCATGAATTTGGGTTACCAAGTTGATTGTAAATGCCTTCGGTTACCTCTGGTAACATCAATTATACAAGGTTTTTAAAATACCCTCTTTGGTCCTCTACACAAAAACACAAGCAGAGAAAGAAGAGCTCCCTAGGTATTTTACATGATTCTTTTTTATGTTCCACCATCAAACTTTCTCTTTATTCTCCCAACTTTTCCATAGTCACTGGGGTGAAAATATGGGGCATGAAAGTTGTTATTCCTAAACTTCAATCAGGGCCCTTCTTCCTTTTGCCTTCTCTTATGACTAATGCATTTCCAGTACAAAAGCATATGTTACCGTTTCTTTTCAAAGTTTCTCCACAGCAACTCCAGAATCTGCCACTCTGTTTTTGGTTGCTGGAGGGGGAAGAGGGTGGCAATGTTTAAAAAGTCCCCTCATCATTCTATGGCTTCAGGGGGATCCTCACCTCCACATAATACAAATACAACTGTACACCGACATCACATTCCCCCCAATCCAATTATCTATACATTATTTGACCAGTAACATTCAAAAGTTTGTGCAGTGCAAAAGTTTCAGAGAAAAAATACTTATTTGGGAGATAAAGGCAACTAATTTGATTCGATTTACACTGTGTTCTCTCTGAGTTTTAAACCCTTAAAAAATAATGCTTTCATTTATTTGAAGCTTAGAGCACCACATGGAAAAGAGCATGTGAACTAGTAGGACTTAGCCGTCTGCCTGTTATGGCACTTCTCACATTTCTTCCCAGCCAATTTAAATCTCAGGCCTTTACCTGCTGAAACAGTGGAGCACTGGATCTTTTTTTAGGCTGAATGCTAATTGGCAAGCCTGAATACACCCCCTCACAACGCCGAAGGAGTGTTGAAAGGAGAGGAAGGGGGGAGACGAGGATGGGGGGATAAGTGAACAAGTGCAACATGTTTCATCTCTCCACAGATTTCTTCATCTGTTGTAATTAATTGCGTCTTTAAAATAACAAAATGTAAATACGCTGCTGACACGCTGCCAATTACTTCCTGATCCGTTCATTTCCAACACTCGTCTCTCTCCTCAGAGGGTTTCAATTAAAAGTTTTGGAGGATGATATAAAAGCTCTTTGATGGTGTCCCTTTGTTCCTGGCAACACATTGTGAAAAATACATTCAAACCTTACAAAGTACTTATGCTGCATGTAATCAATTCCCTCAGCTTCTAGCAGTCAAGGTTAAAAAGACTGGTGGGGGGAGAGAAGATCTGTGGAGAGTGACAGTCTCAGTCTGTCTAGTCTTGTTCTCTGATCAAGCAGAACAGTGCTTTCTGATACATGTTAGCCTTGAGAGAATCTGAGTGGAGAAGAGAAGTCCACCATAACTGCCCTATCCAGTATCCACAACCTTCAGAGAGATGCATTCCATCATGCTCAGCATTAACCCTGGTATCGCCATAGGAGTCTACAGCCACGTCTCAGGGTTAGCTCAGTAGTACCAGTGATATGATAAAAGAAGGATATTCCCCACAGCAGCGAGCATCGCCCATGTTCCTAGGTGACAGACTGTGACAATCCAATGTGGGCACACACCTCTACTGGTCTCAGGGAGATGATGACCACCTACTGGAAACACACAGATTTGGCTGTTGCCAAACCAAATGGCCCACCTGCCACACCAGACTTAGGCTCTGCCTCGACTGTCTAAATACTTGCCATTCTGCACATACAGACATACAGCGGCAGCTAGCACAATGAATCTCTGTAACTGACAATGGAGATGCTACTCTGAGCTACAAAATGACCTGCCTGACATTTGCTTGAGTTTAATTGAAAAGACCCTTGACATTGAGGTGACTGCTATAATTGCATGCTACTGTCTGGTTTACCAGCTCATGTCACCATGCCAGTCTTCCAACTGCAGGGACGTCAGGATTAAGCCAAGCCTCATAATTGGTCAAATTGGCGTCATGTCAATGTCACCACTCTGTCACCCCTTTAAAACTAAAAATTCTAGACTGGTCAAATATTTCCACAGTGCAGAAGGCATTTTGACTGGTCAATAAAAGCAAGAAATGCTTTGAAATTAATGCAAGAAATTACGTTTTTAGTACAAAATAAGAAATGTAAAATATCCTAAACATTTCAGATGGTTGGCCTTGTAGTTGATTCAGCAGTATACAGTACATGTACTGTGCCACCAAGTAGGCGTTGAATCCCATTGCACAGCTTTCTTCTGCAAGCTGTGAGAGCCGTTTGGTGAAAGGATGCTTTGGTGACCACATTGACTCTTAGAACAAGCAGAAGTGCTATTTCTGCTGGCTCTTAAGGGCCTCGCTTATGTTGCCATCAAGTAAATTGAAACAAATAACCTCCCTGTGGGAAGAGTACATTGTAGATGCTTGAGGTACTGTGTACCTGAATTAGTGTATCAAGCAAACCACTGAAAATACCTCCCCAGTGAATACTGCAATAGCATTATAAAACCTGGACGTTCCAGTACCTGGGTTTCTAACTTGTGAAAGCTGGTGCGTGGTGAAAAAGTCTACATTAGACCAACACCTACAGATAGTGTTTACTTTACTGTAATACACGGCCATGCTATGCTGTAAACTGAATATTGCATGCCAAAGTATTCACTTTTCCATTATTGCCATAAAAGGTGATAAAAAAGCTAATCAACATCAGTTTCCACAATGTTGCTTGGAACAACATATGGTTCCATTTTCCCTCAGCCAAAACCTGAATAAAGCTTCAATTTCACTAACCTGCCTAGAGACATGTCATGCAGTGAGACTGTTTCTTTATATTCACTCGGAAATAAATGACATCTAAACTAAGTCTTTATGACATGAGACATTATGCTAATTGATTGTGAAACTGCTGTAAATAGCCGTGGTAAGAGGAGTAGTGCCAGCCAGTGCAATGACAGCATGATTTAGACTACAGCTGGTTTTTAATATAGCAAACAGGAACCACAAAGCATGATCTTAAACTGTGAGCCTCTAAATTACAACCTGCTTGTTTTAAAGCCTTGTGGGGGCTTTTGTCAACATGCCCATGCCTGAAGCGGGCCTGTTTCGGATATATACAGTCCACATTTGAAGTTCCCAAACAGCAAAAACATTCAATGTGATCCAGGGATATGGTGCAAGATAAAGGTAAACTAACAGTGAAATGCTTACTTACTGTGTACAACGCAGAGAGAAAAATGATAGAAAAATAATGAAATACACAACAAAAACAAAACATTGGACATGCCTGCTGTGGAACATCATATCTTGGCATCGACCGTGCCGTGCCGCTGTGCCCAAGATCAACTGATTGTTACATGGCCAGGATGGATGGTCTAAGGAATTCTCAGTGATGTTGTTAGGAAAGATCACTATCTATCTCTATTCACACTGATCACACTTATATAGTCAATGTTTCATGTGAAAAGTTGGCATCAGTTGGCCATATGATAAGATCTACATGGAAAATGCAACAACAGATGTCAATAGTACAAATCAAAGCCTGAATGTGATTATGTGTGTATTTGGATGTCATTAAGAGGCTGTTTCCTGGTTAACCTGCTGATTGCTGTGGAGAACAGAGAAGAGGAGGCAGCACATTCCTGCAGTAAAAGATCATACAGCTTGAATTTCATTGACATGCAGTGTTATTGAAGACTCCCTTCCCACTCACTCCTCACACACTGTGGCCGGGCAATCATTTACCACACATATAACTGACTAATTCAATGTCTGACTGCTGCAAATGAGCAAATAATTACTAACCCACAAACTGTATGACACTGACAGATCTAATTGCGAGGTAGCTAATGACTCAGCTCGTAGATGTTTTATGTTCTCTCTCTCCCCGCTTTCTTTGCATTGTCAACTATGACAGACAAAATGAGAAAAGAAATCCAGAAAATCACATTGCAGGATTTTAAATGTATTTATTTGCAAATTATGGTGGAAAATAAGTATTTGGTCAATAACAAAAGTTTATCTCAATACTTTGTTATATACCCTTTGTTGGCAATGACAGAGGTCAAACGTTTTCTGTAAGTCTTCACAAGGTTTTCACACACTGTTGCTGGTATTTTGGCCCATTCCTCCATGCAGAGCTCCCCTAGAGCAGTGACGTTTTGGGGCTGTTGCTGGGCAACACGGACTTTCAACTCCCTCCAAAGATTTTCTATGTGGTTGAGATCTGGAGACTGGCTAGGCCACTCCAGGACATTTAAATGCTTCTTACGAAGCCACTCCTTCGTTGCCGGGGCGGTGTGTTTGAGATCATTGTCATGCTGAAAAACCCAGCCACGTTTCATCTTCAATGCCCTTGCTGATGGAAGGAGGTTTTCACTCAAAATCTCACGATACATGGACCCATTCATTCTTCCTTTACACGGATCAGTCGTCCTGGTCCCTTTGCAGAAAAACAGCCCCAAGGCATGATGTTTCCACCCCCATGCTTCACAGTAGGTATGGTGTTCTTTGGATGCAACTCAGCATTCTTTGTCCTCCAAACACAACGAGTTGAGTTTTTACCAAAAAGTTCTATTTTGGTTTCATCTGACATTCTCCCAATCTTCTTCTGGATCATCCAAATGCTCTCTAGCAAACTTCAGACGGGCCTGGACATTGTTAGTTTTTTTGCATTGTTTGTAACTTTTTTTTTAAACTTATTTTGTACATAATGTTGCTGCTACTGTCTCTACTGTCTCTTCTGGACATCAGAACAGCGATTACTCACCTCGGACTGGAAGAAGCTTTTTCCTTTAACGAGTCCAATGAGAAGGATATCCTGCTTTCACTGGAACAGGCTGCCTTCTGTGAATCCATAGGTGAGAAGGGTAAACTCCCACAGCCATCCGTTCTATTGGCTAACGTGCAATCATTGGAAAATAGAATTGATGACCTACGTTTAAGAATATCCTACCAACGGGACATTAAAAAACTGTAATATCTTATGTTTCACTGAGTCGTGGCTGAACGACGACACGGATAACTACCAAGAGAGTTCTAATCTATATTATTCGTAGCCGTCTATTTATCACCACAGACCGATGCTGGCACTAAGACCGCACTCAACCAACTCTATAAGGCCATAAGCAAAGAATAAAATGCTCATCCAGAAGTGGCGCTCCTATTGGCCGGGGACTTTAATGCAGGCAAACTTAAATCAGTTTTACAACATTTTTACCAGCATGTCACATGTGCAACCAGAGGAAGAAAAACTCTAGACCACCTTCACTCCACACACAGAGATGCATACAAAGTTCTCCCCCGCCCTCCATTTGGCAAAACTGACCATAATTATATCCTTCTGATTCCTGCTTACAAGCAAAAACTAAAGCAGGAAGTACCAGTGACTCGCTCAAAACAGAAGTGATCAGATGACGCGGATGCTACGCTACAGGACTGTTTTGCTAGCACAGACTGGAAAATGTTCCCGGATTCATCCAATGGCATTGAGGAGTATACCGCCTCAGTCATTGGCTTCCTTAATGAGTGCATCGACGACATCGAACCCACAGTGACCATACGTACATATCCCAACCAGAAGCCATGGGTTACAAGCAACATTCGCATTGAGCTAAAGGTTAGAGCTGCCACTTTCAAGGAGCGGGAGACTAATCCGGACGCTTACAAGAAATCATTCTATGCCCTCAGAAGAACCATCAAACAAGCAAAGCATCAATACAAGATTAAGATTGAATCCTACTACAGCGGCCGAGACGCTCGTCGGATGTGGTAGGGCTTGAAAACTATTTCGGACTACAAAGGGAAACCCAGCCGTGAGCTGCCCAGTGACGCGAGCCTACCAGATGAGCTAAATGCCTTTTATGCTCACTTCGAGGCAAGCAACACTGAAGCATGCACAAGAGCACCTGCTGTTCTGGATGACTGTGTGATAACGCTCTCGGTAGCCAATGTGCGCATTCACAAACCTGCGGGGCCAGACGGATCCCGGGACGTGTACTCAAAGTGTGCACAGACCAACTGGCAAGCGTCTTCACTGACATTTTCAACCTCTCCCTGACCGAGTCTGTAGTACCTACATGTTTCAAGCAGACCACCATAGTCCCTGTGCCCAAGGAAGTGAAGGTAACCTGCATAAATGATTATGCCCCGTAGCACTCACATTGGTAGCCATAAAGTGCTTTGAAAGGCTGGTCATGGCTCACATCAGCAGCATCCATGCGGATACCCTAGACCCACTCCAACTCGCATACCGCCGGAACAGATCCACAGAGGACGCAATCTCAATCGCACTCCACACTGCCCTTTCCCACCTGGACGAAGGGAACACCTACTGTATGTGAGAATGCTGTTCATTGACTACAGCTCAGCGTTCAACACCAAAGTGCTCACGAAGCTCATCGCTAAGCTAAGGACCCTGGGACTAAACACCTCCCTCTGCAACTGGATCATGGAATTCCTGACGGGCCGCCCCACAACAGTGGTAGGCCTGATCACCGACAACAATGAGACAGCCTATAGGGAGGAGGTCAGAGAACTGGCAGTGTGGTGCCAGGACAGCAACCTCTCCCTCAATGTGAGCAAGACAAAGGAGCTGATCATGGACTACAGGAAAAGGTCGGGACGAACAGGTCCCCATTAACATCGATGGGGCTGTAGTGGAGCGGGTCGAAAGTTTAAAGTTCCTTGGTGTCCACATCACCAACAAACTATCATGGTCCAAACACACCAAGACAGTCGTGAAGAGGGCACGACAAAACCTACCGGAGCGCCAAGTCTAGGACCAAAAGGCTCCTTAACAGCTTCTACCCCCAAGCCATAAGACTGCTGAACAATTCATCAAATGGCCACAGGACTATTTACATTGACCCCCCCCCCCCCCCTCCTTTTGTTTTGTACACTGCTGCTACTCGCTGTTTATTATCTATGCATAGTCACTTCACCCCTACCTTCATGTACAAATTACCTGGACTAACCTGTACCCCTGCACATTGACTCGGTACCGGTACCCCCTGTATATAGCCTCGTTATTGTTACTTTTTATTATTTTTTACTTCAGTTTATTTGGTAAATATTTTCTTAACTTATCTTGAACTGCACTGGTGGTTAAGGGCTTGTACTGTAAGGTCTACACTTTTCAAGAAAATAATGTTGCAGGAATGCTAATCTTATCTGTTTCTAACAACAGAATCGATTTCAGAACAATCTGAATGGTAGGTGCTGATATCCTCTTTTGCTTATTGAAGAGAAACAAACCATCAGCCCTCTGTGAAAACAAAACCACTCTGTGATTTCACCTCCGCTTTGCCTGAGGCATCTGTTACAGCAACAATAAGCAGGTACAGCGCCTTACAACAGCATCCACTAGACTAGGCATCTACAGCACACAAGGGAGTAAAGATTTCACTCAAATTTCAGATCCAAATTAAGATGGAGCGAAATAATCCCTCCACCAAATGCTTTATTTGTCCTATTCACCCTACAATAACATATGCCGGCATCTCAGACTTTGCTATAAAAGGATGTACTGTATATTTATTATGAGACACCAGTAAGTGAATCTATGATCTGTATAATTTATTTTATGAGAGGGTTGACCCCAGGGCAAACTACTAACATGACCCCTCACTAATGCCCCAGGTTTTCAAAAGTAATGTCAACCTCACCGCCTCTTAGGGATAAACCATCTGAGCTGACATATTCTGGGGGTCGCTGGACAAGCCCTCATTCCAGCCTCTGTCAGCAGTCAGCTGTCCGTCCTGTCTCCCTGTAGTGCTGTCTTAGGCGTCTCACAGTAGGGACATTGCAATTTATTGCCCTGGCCACATCTGCAGTCCTCATGCCTCTTTGCAGCATGCCTAAGGCACGTTAACACAGATGAGCAGGGACTCTGGGCATCTTTCTTTTGGTATTTTTCTGAGTCAGTAGAAAGGCCTCTTTAGTGTCCTAAGTTTTCATAACTGTGACCTTAATTGCTGTTAGTGTCTTAACTACCGTTCCACAGGTTTATGTTCATTAATTGTTTATGGTTCATTGAACAAGCATGGGAAACAGTGTTTAAACCCTTTACAATGAAGATCTATGATGTTATTTGGATTTTTACGAATTATCTTTGAAAGACAGGGTCCTAAAAAAGGGATGTTTCTTTTTTTGCTGAGTTTAGTTCAACTAGTAATTTAATTAAATTTTGCAGTAGCTTGGTGGTAGTTTAACTAAAATTCAAATCTTGATAGTGTTTTCAGTAGTTCATTACTTCTTGCCATGTAGTGGTGTAGTTAGTGGGTAAGAAAGTCACCACTCCCTTTCAAATTGTTCACTTTTTGTTGCCTTACAGCCTGAAATGAAAACACATCAAATTGGACTTTTCCCGGCTCTATTTACAGACAGTAACCCACAATATCAGAGTGAATTTATTTTCTCTAAAACTCTAAAAATGAATTACAATTAAAACAGTAAAATACCCTATTTGGATAAGTGAACACCCCTCTGAGTCAATACTTGGTGAAACCACCTTTTGCTTGAATTACAGCCGTGAGTCTCTTTAAATTTGATTCTACTAACTTTGTACACCTAGACTGTGCAATATTTGCCCCATTCTTCCTTGCAGAATTGTTCAAGCTCAGGCAAACTCCATGGTGACCGCTCATTCCCCAGATTCTCGATGGGATTTAGGTCTGGGCTCTGACTTGGCCACTCAAGGACATTCACCTTCTTGTCCTTCAGCCACTGTATGGTTGTTTTGGTTGTGTGCTTTGGGTCATTGTCAAGTTGAAACGTGAACCATCTTCCCATTTTCAACTTCTTGCCAGAGTGCTGCAGGTTCTCAAGAATCTGTCTGTATTTTGCACTGCCCATTTTCCCTTCTATCCTGACAAGTGCTCTAGTCCCTGCTGAGGAGAAACACCCCCACATCAGGATGCTGCCACTGCCGTGCTTTACTGTAGGCATGAAGTTCTTTGGGTGGAAAGATAACTGGGTTTTTGCCAGACATATGGAGTAAAATTTTGGTCTCATCTGACCACAGCACCTTTTGCCACTTGGCCTCGGAATCTACAATGTGTTTTTTGGCGAAGCTCAAATGAGACTTGATGTGGCTTTTTTTGGAGGATTGTTTTTTTCTTGCCACCCTCCCATAGAGGCCAGATTTGTGGTGCGCTTGTGATATTGTGGTCATAAGCACACATTGACCAGTCTTTGCCATAAAAGCCTGGAGTTCCTTCAAAGTGGCCATTGGCTTCTTGTAAGCCTCTCTGATCAGTCTCCTCCTTGCCCGGTCATCCAGTTTGGAGGGACAGTCTGATCTAGGCAGGGTCTGGGTGGTGCAATACGCCTTCCACTTCGTAATAATGGTCTTAACTGTGCTCCGAGGGACAAAGCCTTTGAAATCTTTTGATATCCATCCTCTGACTTGTGCCTTTCCACAACTTTATCTCGTAGATCTTTTGAAAGTACCTTTCCGCCCATAGTGGATTATTTGCTTTGAATTGCACTACTAAGCAGTGGAGTCTTCTGTGAACAACTGCTTTTATTCTGAACTAATCGAAGTCACGGCAATTGATCGCAGGCGGTAGCCAGAATTTTGTGGGATACTATGAGTAAATAAAGCTGGAAAAAGTCTAGTTTTATGTTTTTATTTCAGGCTGTAGAAGCAACATTTTGAAAGGGGACTTTCTATACCCACTGTAACTGCACACTACTTTCTTGGGGTAAAAATATAAAATATGGGTGAAGTATGCAATACCTTTCTTACTTATTTTGCTACTATGCATAACACATGCCTAATTCTCACTTGAAACATAGTTGTTGTGTTTAATAGGTCAAATGACACATTCTGTTAACATCTGACTCCACGGTGTAATTTGGTGTGAATGACATTTCAGCTTTAGATATGCATTTTTGTTTTACAAAGCAGTTTAGATGTAGTGCACTACCTTTTTAAAGTAACTTTAAGTAAACTATATTTTTCTTAAGCTATACCCTTAACTTCTTCCAGTGTGAAGTAATTGGTAATTATATTATCAAAGTAGCTTCTCCAACTCTGACGAGGAGTCCTGCCTGGGATCCCCTGTCTATCGCATGGCAAGACTGCCCTCTGGTGAATCCCTGAAACAGTAGGCAAGTCAGAATTGTCTGAAGGTGATGCATCTGACAGCTACCAACATAAAGTAGTAGTCGTAGAAAGCCACTTGCCCGGAGTTCCCACTTTCGTTTTTTAGGGGAAACCGAAGTTAGGTATAAAATACTGCATCCCTGATGTTTTCTGACAACTTCACATAAACTACAGTTACTGACTGGTAGACTTAGAATTATGATTTTGGAATAATACATTTAGATGAGTGAAAAAATCTATTCACATGAAGTTGCAGTGGATCTTTTAACAATAGACAATTCTAAGTATTATTTTTTAGCAGCTCAAGTTTTATTATTCAAATGTGCCACGCAAAGCTTAATCAAGAAGCAGCAGCACTCATTCATTGCTTAAGATTAAGCTGTTAAACCCTACAGGAGATGGAGAAGCACAGAGTGTCTGCCATTCATTCACAGTCAATGCAATCACTTTAAATCTAGTAAGTGTCTATAGAAGGGATCTCGAGTCTCTCTTTAAACACTCACCACTAAGACTGTAGAAGC
Organism: Oncorhynchus clarkii lewisi; assembly: GCF_045791955.1. NCBI lineage: Eukaryota > Metazoa > Chordata > Actinopteri > Salmoniformes > Salmonidae > Oncorhynchus > Oncorhynchus clarkii. The sequence goes on from NC_092158.1 coordinate 34,480,811, forward strand.
CCTTTAGCAGCAGCACAAGAACCATTACAGAAGCCCTGGACAGCTGTGGTTGCATCTTGACACTTGACACTTGACACATCGCGCTCCATAAATAAGGGATGTGCAGAGCCCGTCTTCTCATAAGCATGTACAGTGTGTTACTGTCGAGTAGCGACTTGCTTTAGTTTGACTGTTTAGTAAGCGCTAGCAGACATGCTCCCTTTCAGAGAGCTCAAAGTTCAGTGACCTGATCCCTGGCTGTTTGGCAGATAATTCAGGTTAAACAGGTATGTCACTAACTGAGCTCGTTCACTTCACCCCCATTATGCAGATCTGATCCAGCAACACCGGTGAGGAAGGGGGGGGTTCTTATAAGATCATAGCTCCGGATGTGACAGGCATCCCCCGCTCTGTAAACCACTTAACCGTTGAGACCTGGGAGCAGGTGGGAGTCCACAGAAGGAAACGACAGACAGCCAGAGAGAGGGAGAAGAGACTCCAGGTTAGAGTTGTCGTAATTAATGCTAATATACACCCAGCATCCATCCACCGGCACTCTGACAGCAGCTACATCAAAGACAGCCCTAACGAAGACAGTTCAAAGACACACCAAAGGTTGCACCCTCTCTCTCCAGGAAACAATCAGCAGTAGACAAGCGGTTTAACGTTAAAAAAACACTCTTGAAATGAACAAATATCGCAGACTAGGTTTTCTAACAGCTCTGTAAAGAACCTGTCAATCATGAGGTGTAATAATAAACTCAGGAAAAAAAAGAAATGTCCCTTTTTCAGGACCCTTTATTTCAAAGATAAGTCGTAAAAATCCAAGTAACTTCACAGATCTTCATTGTAAAGGGTTAAAACAGTTTCCCATGCTTGTTCACTGAACCATGAGCAATTAATGAACATGCACCTGTAGAACGGTCGTTAAGAAACTAACAGCTCACAGACGGTAGGCAATTAAGGTCAGAGTTATGACAACTTAGGAAACAAAAGAGGCCTTTATACTGACTCAGAAAAACACCAAAAGATGCCCAGAGGCCCTGCTCATCTGGGTTAATGTGCCTTAGGCATGCTGCAAGGAGGCATGAGGACTGCAGATGTGGCCAGGTCAATAAATTGCAATGTCCGTACTGTGAGACGCCTAAGACAGCGCTACAGGGACACAGGACGGACAGCTGATCGTCCTCACAGTGGCAAACCACGTGTAACAACACCTGCACAGGATCGGTACATCCGAACATCACACCTGCCGGACAGGTACAGGACGGCAACAACTGCCCGAGTTACACCAGGAACACACAATCCCTCCATCAGTGCTGACTGTCCGCAATAGGCTGAGAGAGACTGGACTGAGGGCTTGTAGGCTTGTTGTAAGGCAGGTTCTCACCAGACATCACCAGCAACAACGTCGCCTGTGGGCACAAACCCACCGTCGCTGGACCAGACAGGACTGGCAAAAAGTGCTCTTCGCTGACGAGTCGCGGTTTTGTCTCACTAGGGGTGATAGACGGATTCGTGTTTATCGTCGAAGGAAGGAGCGTTACACCGAGGCCTGTACTCTGGAGCGGGATCAATTTGGAGGTGGAGGGTCCGTCATGGTCTGGGACAATGTGTCACAGCATCATCGGACTGAGCTTGTTGTCTTTGCAGGCAATCTCAATGCTGTGCGTTACAGGGAAGACTTCCTCCTCCCTCATGTGGTACCCTTCCTGCAGGCTCATCCTGACATGACCCTCCAGCATGACAATGCCACCAGCCATTCTGCTCGTTCTGTGCGTGATTTCCTGCAAAACAGGAATGGCAGTGTTCTGCCATGGCCAGCGAAGAGCCCAGATCTCAATCCCATTGAGCATATCTGGGACCTGTTGGATCAGAGGGTGAGGGCTAGGACCAGGACCATTCCCCCCAGAAATGTCAGGGAACTTGCAGGTGCCTTGGTGGAAGAGTGGGGTAACATCTCACAGCAAGAACTGGCAAATCTGTTGCAGTACATGAGGAGGAGATGCACTGCAGTACTTAATGTAGCTGGTGGCCACACAAGATACTGACTGTTACTTTTGATTCCCCCCCCCCCCCCTTTGTTCAGGGACACATTATTCAATTTCTGTTAGTCATATGTCTGTGGAACCTGTTCAGTTTATGTCTCAGTTGTTGAATCTTGTTATGTTCACAGATATTTACACATGTTAAGTTTGCTGAAAATAAACACCGTTGACAGTGAAATGTTTTTTTTTTTGCTGAATTTACTAGGTAAGTGGTAGGTGTGTCTAAACAAACACTTTTCCTTGCTGATTATAATGGAGACGGATGCCTTTACTGATCTAGCAGGCAGCAAATGCTGTATTCCCAGCTCTGTGCTGTGAGCTGTAGTATGGCCACAGAGGTAAGATAAACCTGGGGCCTGTTATGCCAAATAATGTTCCGGCCAAAAGTGTCCCCCTCTGCATCACAATTGGATTCGATAAACTATTAGCGTCTGTTGCTATATCAACGGTGTGATGGCCTAATGTTTAGAATTTTGGATATCATTACAGCCTAAACAACATTCTTTTCATCATCGCTATGCAAACAAGGCTGATTTCCGCGACAACTTCGCTGTTTTAACAAGCTTTGTTTAGCTAACAAAATGAAAATATTACTTCAAACTACTTCTGGGTACCTTGTTTTTTTATTTTTTTATTTATTTATAACATTTTAAACAAACTTACAAACAGAAATTAAACAAAAAAGCTCAGTTTAAACAAAGAGGTTAGGTTCCACACATGGAACGTACAGTGTAGTTCTGAAATACATAGGCCATTCTACGAGAATCCTTGCAGCATAATAGCTGATACCTCAGGTTCTAGGTAATTTAGATAAGGTTCCCATACTTTGTAGAACTGGTCTGTTTTAGAATGCAATGTACATGTCAGATATTCCAGAGGCACCCATTCAAATAGTATCTTATGCCAATCTTTAATAGAAGGAACCTTATCACTAATCCACTGTAAAAGGATGTTTTTCCTCGCTGCGAAGGTAAGGATGTTGTAAAGCCTCCTTTTACCCACAGAAGTAACATGCCTACTAGGGAGACCTAACAGTAAAGAAACTGGGTCCAATTCTAGATCAACCCCTAGGATCTTTTCAATTTCTTGCAGAACACCAGACCAGTATCTTTGTATTTTGGTACATGACCATAAACAATGTGTTAGGGTGCCTGTATCAGTTTTGCATTTAAGACACTGAGGGGAAGAGGAAGTGGGGCTAAAAGCATGTCTGCGATTTGGGGATATATGCAATCTGTGTATTATTCTTAATTGGATTGCTCTAGTACGATTACATATAGATATTGTTTTTGCATATCTCCAAATGTCCTCCCACATCTCTTCGTCAATAGTAACAGACAATTCTTTCTCCCACAATTGTTTCACCCTCTGTGTGTTGACAGCAGAAAAGGACCTTAAAGTATCATAAAACAGACTTACAGACATTTTCCTTTGTGGGAAAAAAAGCATTATTTCAATGACAGACACATCAGGGTTACCAATTAAGGTGGTGCTCTTCAGAATATAATGTCTTACTTGTAGGAAGCGGAAAAAGTCCTGCTTTGGGAGTCGATATTTCTCAACCATCTGCTCAAATGACAACAAAATCTTATCAGCAAATAAGTCATTTAGCCTGCGTATGCCCTTATTAAGCCAAAAGTTAAAGCCAGCATCCAGCAATCCTGGACCACAATCTGGGTTGGTAAGAATTGGGGTAAGAGCAGAGGTTAGTTTGGACCTTCCCAGGAAGCATTGAACTGACC